>NC_090823.1:40627186-40933388 GCF_000390325.3 Nicotiana tomentosiformis
TAGGTGCCATCACGACTTGGTGGGGTTTTGGATCGTGACATTAACACTCGACCTAAAAAAATTAAATAACGACCGGACCGGTCTAATTTTTTGGTTGTTTTTTACCGATCAAATTGGTCAGTTTTTTTTTTAAATTGTACAATTATAAAATACACTAGTTGAGAACTGAACCGAGATCTGTATCGTGAAAGGGTACTATTCAACTATTAGACCATTGGTGCTTGTTGGTCTAAGATTTTTTAATTTATACTCTTCAATCATATTTTTAGGCGAAAATAACTGACTGACTCAGTCGATTTTTTTGAAAAAATTAGCGACCAAGTCGATCGTTATTTCAGTCGATTTTTTCAAACAATTGACTGAAGATTTAACAAAAATCTGACTAATTTAGTTGGTTTTGTGAATATAATTTTTTATTTATTTAAATAGGAAACCGACTGAGTCGGTCGGTTGCTTGAAAAATATATTTTTTGAGAAAAACAATTTCTAGCGTTATGGCACCAAACAACTGACCGATTTGGTTAGTTTTTACAACAAAAAAAAAGAAAAAAAAAAGATTGCATTTTCCAACCGACTTGGTCGGTTTCTGGGTCGGTATTTTTGACCGACCGTCGGTCGGTAGGCTTCAGTAAGAAAAGAGTATTTCTTAGTAGTGGAAACTAAAACAATGAACAATTGCACCAATAAGTTAAAATTTACACCTCTGCCAAAACTCCATTGACAATATTCCATTGTCAATACTCAATATATCTCATATCATCAATAGCAATGCCAGAGCTTCACATCAATCTCCTAATACCAAAACACATATTGGTACACAATATATAGCTCTAAATCATTTGTAGAAATGTTATGGCGGTCAAGGTAGAGTTGTAGTTGTTGAGAGCCAATGAATTTAGAGCATAATTAAAATAGTGACAGAAAAAAATGATAAAGATAAATGTATGAGAGATCGTTTGAGTGAGTGATTTTTGTGTTGTTGTCGGGCTGAAGTTATCGTGGAAAAACGGTGGTCTTCAGATTGTATTTCTTCTAGAATATTTGGAAAGCCACATGAGAATTGAATTTGGGTGTAACTGAGTATAATTACACAGTTTAATATGTTTGTAATTTTCAAGGACGGAAAGTAATTACACTTTCTAATTCTCAAGGACCGCTAAGAGTTAAGTGTAATTACATCGTGTAATTACAAGATAACTTTTCAAAAAAATTCTCTCTTTTTTTCAAATATATTTTTCTTTAAAGTTTTTTATTTCTTTCCCACTAATACCTCTTTGACTCCTTTCAAAAGTTGCTCCCAATGTTAGCACCAACATTCCACTCCAGATATGTACTATACTTCTTCCTTTATTTTTTATTTGATATTGCATCAAATTTTTAATACCAAAATGAGATTTAAATAAAGAGAAACAAAAAAATGTAGAGAAACTGATAGAAAGCCCACGATGGTTCCGTCTATTTTACCTCTTTATTTATGCGCCCTTGTTAAACCATACTGCCAAAGCCATGAGTTTTAGTCTTTCTGCTACAAATAAATTTTTATTGAATTCATTTACTCTTTTTTAATTCTTTCTGCAATAAATTTGATATTTTTCATTACAGCTTTTGAGCTTTCATTTTTTGTTCTAATGGGTTATTTTCTGAAAGTAAATATAAGTTTAAATTCAGATAGTCACATAGCAAACTTAGGTGTTGTCTTCCACGTGAATTAGCTCTAGAATTTTACAAATATCTTCAAGGTGTATAAATATACTTCTTTTTTCATATACTTTATTTAATTGGTTGATCGAGCAAGACCAAACATGACAGTGAGAATTATACTATAATTACGTATTGAAAAATAAATAGGCCGTGCACTTATTAAGATAGTAATTACACAGGTAATGGCACATGTCTTTCCAAAACTCGATTGATAAAATTTCATTGTCAATACATCTCATATCATCAATAGTAGAGCCACAGACCCACATCAATCTACTAATGCTAAAACAAACATTGGTAAACAATATTTAGCTTCTAAATTATTTTTAGAAATGCTTTGGCGGTCAAGGTAGAGTTATACTTGTTAAGGGGCCAATGGATCCATGGCATAGGTAAAATGGCAAAAGAAAAAAAATGGTAAAGATGAATATGTGAGGGATCGTTTAAGCGAGTGATTTTTGTGTTGTCGTCAAATGGTTCTTAAAATCAATTATTATGATGGTGAGTGAGTTAGAGCAATGATTAGGGGTGTCAATGGTTCGGTTCGGTCGGTTATTTTATAAAATTTATATCATATTAATTTTTCGGTTTTTCTATTATGTATAACTAAAATTAGACTTTTCGAAACCATCTCAATCATGTCGGTTTTTCTTCGGTATCGGTACGGTTCGGTATTTTTTAAATATCATATAAAATTCACCACTGGAAGTAATATTTTGAGTTTAATTACTTGTTGGCTTGTAACAATTTTCATAATTTCAAGGCCCAAAGAAAAATTTAATGTATTATTATTTTTAAACTTATTATATAAATATATTTTTTACCTGTAAAATTTATTCGGTACGGTTCGATATTTTTTCGATTTATTTTTATAAAATAAAAAATCTAACCTAATTATCGGTGAGATTATAGATTTATATAAAATTTATAATTTATTTAAAAAAAACCTAAAAATCGATTCGGTGCGTTACGATTCTGTCGGTTTAGTCGTTTCCGAATATTCATAGATACCAGGCAAAGATGGATGAAAATTAAAATCCGTACAATATCACAAAGTTCAGGGCCAAATACGGACCATTTTACATAATTCAAAGAAAAACTTGATGTAAAAAGGTTGTTAGAAAGCTTCCATAAGAGCATGTTTGAATCAATTTATTTATTGTAATGATATGGGTATATATATTTAACTCTAACACATTTCAAAATCCATAAATAAATGCTCCTAGAAAGTGGGTCTCTCCAAAGAAAAAAATGTCTGCAGCACCGACCAATTCAGACTCGCAGCGCCATCTCCTCAAGGAGGTATTATTTGTATTTATTTTGTGCTTTACCTATATGAATGTTCTACGATACCGATTTAGATTTCTTTCGGTGTCTGTGTTTCAAGAAAGAGAGGGCATTAAAGTTGAAATTTTTAATAGGTAAGAAGTCACGAGGTTGCTGTAGCGGAGCTCAATAACCTTCCTGCCTCTCGGGTATGTCTTCTTATTTTCTGGAATTCTAGACTTACTCAGTTGCTATTTGACATATCAACCATAAAACATGCTTGTACATGTGTGATGCATTAATTAATTTTGTTTTTCTGATGACAACTTCAATAACCATGTTCATTGGTAGTTTTTCGGTTCCACCCAACACCCACATGACCAAAACTGAAAACAAAATATATCAAGGAGTTGTGTTTTTCCTCCTTTTTTATCAATTTTTTGATTGTGTGGCTTTACCAATTTGTTGGAGTTTTGCCTTTTTCAAAATTATATTTTTTTATTCTTATCATGAATATTCTCTTCTGATTTTGTAGCTGAACTAAACTATATAGGATTAGAGCTTACTCTGGTATATAATCAAAGAGAGCGTATTCGATTAGGGCATACACCGTACACAAGCACACGGAGATTAATGCCAATTCTAGATGGATTTTCTTAAATGAGGGAGACAGTTGAAAGACCTTTTTAGATTGGATGAAATGGTGATGCCATGTAGGCCAACAACTAGGCTTTTTTCACGTGGTTTTTGCTGTTATTTTAAATTTCTGTTGTGGCGGGAAAGTTAGTTAGTCTTATTTTCAGCTCTTTGCATTTCTTTTGCATTTCATAGATAAATAGGAGGATTGTAAGTGAGCAACATACTTTTTGAATGATAAGACTCGTCTGATTCCTTTTCTCTCAAACTGTTCACCTCTCATTCCTCTCTTTTCTTCCCTCTGCCTCCTACTTTCCTTCAAGTTACTGTTTCATTAGTTCTTCGATACCAAAATTTGGTATCAATTGGTATCAGAGCTGGACATGGGACCACGCAAAGCAGTTGACAACACTCAAGGAGTTCTTGATCTGTAGGAGCAGTATGAGGACTTAGCTACTCAACAATGGATCTGCGATCTCTCATCGATTAGAAAACTCAAAATTTACGAGACGACATGGAGAGAAGGCACACAGAGATGCTTCATTTGGTTAATTCACTCAAAAACTCTATTGATGGATTGCATCAGCAATCGCGAGAAAGTGGATCTACTTCCAACCTTCGAGAACCTGTGGTGCAATCTGGGCAAGGTATTCTAGGACCCAATCCTTACTGCTCTAGCTCTAATAATCGTGGCCATAATTTGATTTTTCCCCGTTTCATTGGAGAAAATTTAAGAAGCTGGTTGTATAGAGTTGAACAATATTATTCTGTTGATAACACTCCTCTCAATCAGAGAGTGAGCTTGGTTGCTATGAATTTGGATGATGAGGCACTAGAATGGCACCAGTCTTACATGAAATGTCGTGAGTCAATTGAACTACCTAACTGGGATGAGTACTTAGCTGCTTTGGTAGAGACGTTTAGTGAAGAATTCTCAGATCCAATGTTAGAATTAAAGCAATTGAGACAGACTGGCTCAGTTAGGGAATTTCAGTTTGGTTTTGCTCGACTCATAGCTCAATGTAATTTATCTGTGAGCCAAGCTATTCCGTGCTTCCTAGGAGGACTAAAGGAGGAGTTAGTTAATCTTGTGAAGATGCATGAACCTCAGAGCTTATCCAAGACATACAGGCTAGCTAGATTGGCAGAAGCTACATTGGCTGCTAATGCTAGGGCACAAAGGTCCAGTTCTGGAGGGCATTCTTCTTTTGCTATTAAGCGACCTACTTATGATCCTTCACACTCGAGGCCAAACCTTCCCGGTGCTATTCCAACTTCTAAACTAGCTTTACCTGGTCCTCGAGCTCCTGCTGTTCTTAGGAACAGAAGGACAATTTCTCCTGCTGAAATGCAGGCTAAAAGAGCACATGGTTTGTGTTATTTCTGTGATGATAAGTACTCTCGTGGCCATAAGTGTGCACTTCCAAAGCAATTGTTTGTGTTGGATTTGAAGTATGGTGATGATGAATGTTCAGAAGAAGCAGTGCCAAAAGCAGAAGGTGAAGCCACTAATGAGGAGTGGTCTGTCACCGAAGGAGATCCACCTATGATCTCCTTGTGTGCATTGAGTGGGATCCAAGGTGCACAAACTATACATGTGACTGGGTACAACAACAAGAGGCCACTGCAAATTCTTTTGGATGGAGGAAGTACTCACAATTTCATAGATTGTGAATCTGCTAAGAGGTTAGGTTGCCAAGTCTATCCTACTAAGGTTGGCTATGTCAGCCTTGGTAATAATTCTATGGAGGCTACTTCTGGAGTGATAACGGACTTCCAATGGATGCTGCAGGGTACATCCTACACTTCAGACCTTATAGTATTTCCAGTGGGAAAGTATGATTTAGTTTTGGGAGTCTTGTGGATGAAAACCTTGGGACCAGTCACCATGGATTATACAGCCCTGACTATGTCCTTTAATTATCAAGGCAAGTTCCATCTTCTGAAGGGTGTATCTGAAGAGTGCAAATTTTCTAGCACTAAGGCTGTCAATAAGATGAATGGGGATGATATCCGGCTCTTTATGTTGCAAGTATTAGTTGCTGAGCCTGCTCTAGAGTCTGCTGATCAGTTTAATGCACTGCATATGTCTAAAGAGCTCCAGGTTCCTGCTCTTATTGATGAGCTCCTCATTCAGTACCATCAGGTGTTTGCAGAACCAACAACCTTACCTCCACAAAGAGGTGCTTTTGATCATAGCATTGCTTTGCAGCCTGGGACTAAGCCAATCAACATAAGACCGTACAGGTATTCTTCTATGAAGAAGGATATCATTGAGAAGTTGGTTAAGGATATGTTGCAGCAAAGAGTGATCCAGTATAGTAATAGTCCTTTTGCATCTCCTGTGGTGTTGGTAGGCAAGAAGGATGACACCTGGAGATTGTGTGTGGATACAGGGAATTGAACCATTGCACTGTGAAGGACAAGTTTCCTATTCCCATCATAGATGACTTATTGGATGAGCTAGCAGGGGCAGTGATATTTTCCAAGATTGACCTTCGATCTGGCTATCACCAAATAAGAATGGTACGAGCTGACATTCCTAAAACAACCTTCAAGACTCACTTGGGCCATTATGAGTATTTGGTCATGCCATTTGGCTTAACCAATGCTCCTCTACATTTTAGAGTCTTATGAATCACCTCTTCCAACACTTCTTGAGGAAATTTGTTTTAGTTTTTTTTAATGACATCTTGATATATAGTAAGAGTCTGCAGGATCATACTCTTCATTTGCAGCAAGTGTTTGAAGTCATGGTCCATAACAGTCTACTCGCCACAATCTAAGTGTGTTTTTGGAGTATCAAAGGTGGAGTACTTAGGACATTTTATCTCTAGTGAAGGGTTATGTACAAATCCCAAGAAGATCACAGCAGTCTAGCAGTGGCCTATTCCTACTACAATCAAACAACTGAGGGGCTTCCTAGGGCTTGCAGGGTATTACAGGAAGTTCATTAAGGGTTATGGCCTCATCAGTCGACCATTAACTGAGCTACTGAGGAAAGACAACTTCAAGTGGTCTGAAGCTGCTACTGTCTTAGCTTTACCTGATTACTGTATTCCCTTTGTAGTTGAAAAAGATGCCAGTGGGACAGGCAATGGGGCTGTTTTAATGCAACATGGCCATCCTATAGCCTTTATTAGTAAAGGATTGGCTCCTAGACATGTTGCTCTATCAGTCTATGAAAGGGAATTGCTTGCATTAGTTTTTGCTGTTACCAAATGGTTCCACTATCTGTTTGGTCAACATTTTATTGTGAAAACTGACCAAAAGGCTTTGAAGTACTTATTGGAGCAATCATAACTAAGGTGGTTAGCTAAGTTGCTTCCTTTAGACTTTGAAATTCAATACAAAAAGGGAAAAGAAAATGTGGTTGTAGACTCGCTTTCCAAGGTAGGTGGTGCTGAACTTATGACCTTGATGATACCTTCTGTGCAAGCTGACTTACGGCAAGAGATAACAACTAGTTGGGATTCTGACCCTGAGTTAAAGGCTCTTATTGCATCCTTATCACATACACCACAAGAGCACTACTTTGGACAAATGATCAGTTGAGGAGAAAGGGTAAGCTTGTGGTGGGATATGATGAAGGTCTGAGGAGTAAAATCATGACCTTATGACATTCTACTCCATCCGGTGGCCATTCTGGTACTGATGCTACTACCAGGAAAGTGATGGCTTACTTCTATTGGAAGGGATCAGAAAAGATATCTTGGATTTCATTCACAAGTGTGATGTCTGCCAAAGGAACAAATATGATACTTCAGCATATCCTGGCTTATTACAACCATTGCCAATTCCTGCATTACCTTGGACTGACGTTAATATGGATTTCATAGAGGGGTTGCCTCAGTCTAAAGGGAAGATTGTTTTCTGGGTGATTGTAGACAGGTTAACTAAATATGGACACTTTATTGCCCTTGCTCAACCCTTATACTGCTCAAACTCTTGCACAGGTGTTCTTGGACACCATCTTTAAGCTTCATGGCCTCCCTGCTTCAATTACCAGTGATAGGGATCCCATTTTCATTAGCTCCTTTTGGAAGGAGTTCTTGTCAGCCCAAGGAGTCAAATTGCAGACCTCAACTGCTTATCATCCTCAGACTGATGGTCAAAGTGAGGTGCTCAACAGGTGTTTAGAAACCTACTTAAGGTACTGCTGCACAGATTCTCCAGCTGATTGGAGTTCGTTCTTGTCCTTAGCAGAATGGTGATACAATTTCAGTCCCCATTCTGCTATCCAAACCACCCCTTTTGAACTCTTATATGGCTATCCTCCTCCCCTACATTCCTAGAGACTCCTCTACTGATGCTGTTGAAGACATTATGTCGGTTAGGGAATTCAAGTTACAGCTGGCCAAATTCCACTTATGCAGAGCCCAGCAGAGGATGCAAGCACAAGCCAATAGCCACAGGTCTGATAGAGAATTCAAGGTTGGAGATTGGGTATTTGTGAAGCTGCAACCTTATAGACAATCCACCCTCTCCATTTCTCCTTATCATAAGTTGACATCTAAATATTTTGGTCCCTATCCAATTGTGGAAAGGGTGGGAGCTGTTGCTTACAAGCTTTTACTTCCCCCAGAGGTCCAAATTCATCCCACATTCCAAATCTCTCAGCTCAAGTTTTGCTATGCTCTACCTTCAGAAATTGTGCACCCTCCTATCTTGGATTTAGCCAGTCCATTATGTCCATATCCAGAAGAGGTTTTAGGAAGAAGGTTAATTAAGAAAGGCAATATAAATTAGACAAGCTACTTGGAAGTTTGCCTTTGACTCAAGGATCAGATTTCCAGATTTCACCCTTGGGGACAAGGGTGTCCATCAGGGGGGGAGGGGGGGTAATTGATACACATATTCCAGTTGCAGAAGAGCATAATGCCAGCTCAGATGCCATGTAGGCCAACAACTAGGATTTTTTCACATGTTTGTTGCTGTTATTTTAAATTTCAGTTGTGGCGGGAAAGTTAGTCTTATTTTCACCTCTTTGCATTTCATAGATAAATAGGAGGATTGTAAGTGAGCAACACACTTTTTGAATGATAAGACTCGTCTGATTCCTTCTCTCAAACTCTTCACCTCTCCTTCCTCTCTTTTCTTCCCTCTGCCTACTGTTTCATTAGTTCTTCGATACCAGAATTTGGTATCACGATAAAGAGTTAAGTTGGCAGATAAAGACACCATGATCAGATGTTTTTACTATGGCGCTTTCCACCATTGCTGGGAAGTATCGAGAAGACTTTCCACTCATTTTTACAACCTATTTTTTCAGTAGGAAACATGTACCACAGTTATAGCCAAGGTGCTATCAATGAGATTAAAGTCAGTTGTTGGCTAGTTAATTTCCACAGTTCTGAACTTTTGAGTAAAGTCAGTTATTGGGTACTTAATGTCTACATTTTAGAATGTTTGATTGAAGTCAGTTGTTGGCTAGTTAATGTTCACATTTCAGAATGTCTTTTGTAGAAAAAATGAATATAAGTCCGATGTGATTATGGTCTTATCAATATGCGGACTGAAATTTCTTGATGTACTTACTCGACGACTGAAATTTGGAGGACGATGGAGTAACTGAATTCGATGCTGTATTGCCATAGTGAGGTTCTCATCAGTGATTATTGGAACCCATAGTGGCTTATTTTGGTACAGTGTTATTAAAGGCGAAAAGCGCAAAAAAGCTATAAGGTCCGTTGGGGCTTTAAGTGCAAAGTGCAAATAAAGCGTGAGCTTTAATGAAAAAAGGCGCAACAGGAGAAAAAAGTAAAAATATGCATGTAGTCCAAGACTAATCATTATAAGCATGAATAACAAATACTCCTTCCGTTCCAGTTTATGTGAACCTATTTTCTTTTTGGTCCGTTCCAAAAAGAATGACCCCTTTCTAATTTTGGAATCAATTTAGCTTAAACTTCCAATTTTACCCTTAATGAGAAACTTTTATAACCACACAAATACTTCGGGCCCCTTTTTGACTTGTTTAGGACTACAAATTCCAAAAGTCTTTATTTTTTCTTAAACTCCGTGCCCAGTCAAACAGGTTCACATAAATTGGAACGGAGGGAGTATATGGAAAAAGAAATTGAAAAAAAAATTCACGATAAAGTAAAATATCAATTGTTTAAGGTCGCCTTTTCAGGATTACGCTCATTGGCAAGGAAAATTATGCCTTAGAGATTTGATGTGACACTAAAGCGCCCACAAAGCGAGGCGAAGCGCTCAACGTGTTCTGAGCCTCGCTTCAGGGCTTAAGCGCGCTTTAAGCGCGCCTTTGACAATACTGTTTTGGTAGTAGTAGAGGGATAAGGTAGGATTCTATTTTTTTGTTACTATTCACTTTGGTGTGGAATTAGGTAGATTGATGGAGGAAATTGGAGCTGGTGATTTTATCAGGGTTTTAGAGTGGGAGATTTGCTTAAGAGAGGGTTACGTTATATCTCACTTGTCCTTTGTTTTTTTGTGAATTATGATGGGCAAATTCGTTATTCTTTGAGAACATCATTTTTATACAAAGCAATTTGAGGTTTACGCAATAGTATGAGCAAATTCAAACTGATTTCATTGGGGAAATATACAACAACAACAACAACATACCCAGTATTATCCCACACCGTGGGGTCTGGGGAGGGTAGTGTGTACGCAGACCTTACCCCTACCTTGTGAGGATAGAGAGGCTGTTTCTAATAGACCCTCGGCTCAGGAAAGTATAAGCCCACATCAATGGGGAAATATATAGGTCATTAATAATTTGGCGGGGATATTCAGATGTTAGGTGATTGCATTAGCCACGATGTATATGGATATGTCTCCTAGGAGAAAGTTTGACAATAGAGTTATGGCAGCCGCGATCCAGAACTTGAAGGGAGGCTTTGTGGGTGAGAGAGATAATACTTGTTTTAGGGAGGAAGGGAGAATTACATTTCTGAAGTTCACATTGTCTAATATTCTCATATATTTCATGTCCTTATTTTTATATACCCCTCAGATCTATCAAGTAAATTGAAAAGATAACGTGGCACTTCTTATGGAAGTGTAAGGACGGGGAGAAGAAAGATCAGTTGTTGGAATGGAAAAAAAGACAACTGTTACTATGAAGGAATACGGACAAGGGACAAGAGAATTAGGTGTATTTCCTAACAAGAAGATTAGATGTATTTACAATGAGTGTATCACCTTGTACATGCAGGCAATGTTATGGAGATTTGCACACGAGGGAGATGCACCATGCAGGAAAGTAATAGTGGCTAAATACATGGTATTAATTGCAACCAAGGGTGTGACTTAGTGATTTATAAAGCCGGAAAGGACCACGAGATACTAGGATTTAAATTCCAGTGGAGGTAAAAGACGTTAAGTGATTTCTTTTCATTTGTATAGGCCTTAGTGGCATAGTTACCAGGTACATTTGCTAGTGAGAGGTAGCAGATTCCTAATGAATTGATCGAAGTTTGGCTAGTTGATCCACACATCATGTTATGAAAATAAATACATGGTGATAATAAAAAGACTAGGCTCATATGATGTTACGTGCTTCGGCGATGTAAATCTAGGGAATGGGATTTGTAATTCGTAAGCCGAGCTTACGGGAAATCCTTAAAGAAGTTATGCAGGGACGTCCTGAAATACAGAGCACCCACTCTGCATAGATTAGGCATACAGAAAGTCCAGCTCGCTTTGATTATGAAAGAAAAAGACGATGTAACGAAGTTCATTGGTTTCATAGTTGGCAACAGCAACCGCATATGGTTTAGTAGTTCAGTTAGATAGGTTGGAAACATAAACTTGAGATTGCATATCCACGAGGTTTTACCATCTTAAATAATTAAATTATAGGATTGCGGTTACAGATGAGAAAATCTTCAGCAATTTGTCTCAGAAGAGCCATTTAGGACCTGAATGAGAAGAGATGCATGAATTTATGCAAAAGATCTATAGTTACACATGAATGGGAGATGGAGAGGATAATAGAGTTGGGGGGAGGACCAGTTATTAGTACTCTTTATAAGGATAAGGATGTACAATCCAACCATATCATGAAAGAAAAATGAATTGTTACGAGTTAGTGTTGCACGTGCAAAGAGCATGAAAAGATGTCAGGGACTTGTTATCATGCTGTAGATTAGCAGTAGTGTTTTCTCTATTAACAGGCGGATGTTTCAAGGTTGTGAAAGAGCTTAAGAATTACGAGATATAAAGAGTTTGCTGATTGACCTTAAAAAAAGAGAGAGAGAGATATAAAGAGTTCGCTTTTGTCTAATTTATATTGTGGGTGTAAAGGAAGAAATGTTTTTTTGATTCAAATACAGATTTCAGTTATTGTTAATTACAGTAACTTTTAAGTAGCTATGCACCACCTGTATTGTCATGGTCTTTTCAATTGCCCGTGCATTCTTGAATTTGTGATTTATACTTCAAATGTCTTAGCTTATCTTTGGGGGCGTTGAAGTGATTGAATTGGGGGAAACAGGGAAAGGTGTTTAGTGAGAAAAGAAAAGATAAGAAATCAAAGAGAACTAAGCTTGATAAAGTTTTGAAAAAAAAAAACTCAAAAACAGCACCCACCTATCTCCATCAAGTGAAATTGTTTACGGAACTCTTTAATGCAGATGTAGAGATGTCATAATGAGATTTGACGAAGATAAAGTTTTCTTCTTGCTGTGCCCTTTGCCTGTCTTTGGTTTCTTCATATACGGTTTGTCGACCACTCTCCCACTGGAAAGATCCATTAATGCTAATTTCAAACTCGTGTGATCCTCACAAAAATGAGTCAGTGTTTTTTCTTTGTTTTTGGGATAAGTTCTACTTCCTTTGAAAGCCACCAAGAACGTGAAGAAAAGTTATAGCTCCTGTTACAAATGAAAAGAGTTGAGAAAATTCAGCAAAGCTTCCACGTCACATAAACTTAGCGCGTTTCACCAAAAAGCCAAAAAATACAAACATTTCTATCTGATTCTATGTACTGGTCCATTTTTCCTTCAAAACATCTCTGTTTCTATCTGTCTGAATTACCCAATAAGAATAGTTAAGTAGTTAACCATCTTCTTCTGTCTTCTTTTTTCCACTTTCCTTCAAGCCCAGCTCCACAGAAGGTCGTTGATAGTCCTTGGAAGCACCCAGCTCAAGAGCTGTCTTGCCACCTGATAATGCAGTAGCAAGCGGTTCACATTATTCTCAAGTCTCACACATGTAGCATCCGCAGCTGCAGGTTATTGATCCCATCTTCTGCAGATTTGACTGTCAGAAGTGCCACATTTGCTGCAATCGTACAAAAGCTGGTCAGCTTTGGAAGTGCTCTGTTCTTCCAAATGATGTTCCATAACCACACCGACTGTTTAGTTCCTGAGGAGTTTAACAAAATTTATAACCAGAGTTCACTGAGTAGTCATCCAAAAAAAAAAAAAAATGAGTCTGTTTTTCCTCTTCCATTTTTTCCTTAACTTCTAGCAATAGGAATTTTACCCGCAAAACTATTCAAAAGGTTTTAATGTTGGTACATGAGGTCTTCATGTCAATGTTGTGTTTCTGGGTAGTGGTAGCCGATGAACTATCATTGTGCTTAAACGTAACTCATTTCCATTTACTTAGATAATATGAACTTTTTGAGAACGTACTTAGATAATTTGAATTGATGGCTTAAAACATGTATAGGAGGTTGAATTGTCAGGCCTTTATCCTATGAAATGGATGCCTTTAAGATTTTTAATACCTTGATTCATTCTGTTATCACAAGTTGAACTTAGCACTTCCTTGATCTATTGTCCTCTTAAATAAGCAGTTTGTGCATGGATGATAGATAAGGTATAAATGTGAATTTATCTTTATAATATTGTACAAGTTTCATTAATTTACGAGGATGTGCTTTGTTACTTCATCATCAGACGGTCTACCAGAGAAATGGCAACATATTATTCCGTACAACTGTGCAGAAAGCAACAGCATCAGAACAAAGTAAAATATTCTCTCGCTGTGCCTGCATTCAAGCTGTTTTTGTACTAATCACTTTTAATATTTTATCTTGATCTTCTTTTATCTGGTTTATTTTGGACAGAACAATTGGACATGGTCAAATCTAAGCTACAAAGATTAAGCTCCTCATGATGTCATCAAAGATCCATTCAGTTTGAGAGGTGGGGAAGAGGTAAAGCCAACTCAAATTTGCTACCGGAGAGTGTGAATCTGACTTTGCTGTTTATGTTATGTAATTTTGGAGCTTAAATACCTGTTGAAGTTGGAAGTACCATATTGTTTTTTGACTTAAAATTTTTGTGAAAGATGTTTCGAAAGTGAGATCACGTAATGAAAGTTGTTACAATTATATTGATTTTCTAGCATTTCAATTGGCAACTTAGGCTACAGAGTTGTGTAAATTATAACAGTCTCAACCAGAGTCGAACTGGCTACTTTTAATTTTTTTTGTCGAAGTGAGATGCAAAGAGTTGTTTCTGAATTGATGGTCTAGGACGTCCTGATATTGCATTGTTAGGGTTAACTATTTGAAGTGATGAAGAGTCATTATTTACCTTCATTTTAAAGTTGTAGCGAATTTAATATTATTGATATGTTTTATATTTAATGTAGTAATGTAAATTATGCAATCAACTATTACATCTAGAGCAGTGGTGGACCCAGAAATTTATGCAAGTGGGTTCAGATAAAATAAAATCCTCGACTTCATCCGACAGTATAAGCAATGCCAGGCTTAACAAATGGAGTTTACCGTCCGTTCTTTGAGCCCGTTTGGACATAAGAATTGTTTTCCCTTTTGTAAAAAAATTTCACTTTTTTCCGAAATCAGCGTTTGTCCATAAAATTTTCAATTTTCACTTGAAAATGCATTTTGAAAATTTGAAAAACTTCAAAAAGTTGTTTTTCAAAATTTTCACTCAAATCACTCACAAAATTTCAAAAAAACCCAACATTATATTCATGTCCAAACACAACTCTAAATTTCAAATACTATTTTCACTTGAAATTCTTTTCCCCCTATTTTGGAATTTTGCAATTCTTATGTCCAAATGCCCACTTTGTTTGTCTTCATAACAAAACCTCCCAAAAAATAATTGCTCGGTACTTTTTTTTTTCTTTTCTTTCTCCTATTTTAAGGTCGCCCTTTTCAAAACATATAAAGATTAAGTTTTAACAACTTTTTACTTACTTTTTTAACTTTAACAATTTATAAAACTTTACAAATTTTTAATGATTTTATTTAACAAAGATCAATTTAACCGATACCAAAAATACTAAATTCTACTTATTTGTTAAATTTTACAAATTAACAAACACTAATTTTTTTATTTTGACAAGCTAATGATTGAAAACCATAACAAAAAAAAGAGCAGTATAAACTAAACTAGATTAATAAATTTTTAATATAAGGCTTCTGGAGCTATAAAAATATGCTAGATTAAAGCAAATAATAATAAATAAGAAAGTCAATGTTTGGTCAACCACAAGAAAGAGGCAAGTAGAATACTTAAAATATTTTTAAAAAAATCAAATAAAAAAAGTGTGAAACTGATATAGAAGAATACTCTAACAGAGATTTTTAAAAAATAAATTAATATATTAAATGGCATAATATCTTAGACATTGGGCCTAAATAAATTTTCCAAAGATTGAAACATTATGGTAGCCTACAAGGTCTTTTAAATATACTGATTTTTGGGAAAACTAAGAAAAGGTGAATAGATAAGCAGAAGTTAGGGTTTGACCCCAGACCTTCCGCATTGGTTGAACCCGCTTCCACCATTGTACCACACCTGATTTTTTCTTAAGTGGGTTCAACGATTATTATTTTATTACTTAAAAAAATAATTTATATATAAAAATAATACTATTTTTTTACGAAGCGAGTTCAACCCGCTTGAACCTACGTAGGTCCGCCCCTGATCTAGAGAGTGATTTTTCTTGGTAATTTCTTCGAGTGATTATCAACTATCTGTTTACCCTTAAAATGGATAACAATTAAATTTATACGCGATTTTAAAGATATGTAGATTAATTCAATACAAGTGATTAATAACGTTAGATGAGCGAATTAAAGATAAAATAGACAGCCAAACCAGTGGTAGTATTGAGTCCGGGCTCGGTTATGAGCTTAACAATTGGCCTGCCTTTGGTTTGAGACCAAGCACTTATGATGAACTATGAGCAAAATTAAGGACTTTGAGTCACTTTTAGGAGCAAAAAATAGATGTATATTGCCTTGATATGCGTGTTACATTGTGTCAATAATCAACTTCCCCTTTATATAGTAGGAGAGTTTTACCCTAAGTACAATTCTAAGAAAGGTAAAAATCTTCCTTTTCGCTAATCACTAATCTGCTGCCGATACGGGCCGAGATTCACGCTGTGATATCCGGTTGGGCATGAATATCACGACCCTTTGTTAATCGTGCGCGGTCGTTTGGTAATGCTATCCGAGGTCTTGGAACTCGAACCGGATTCGGGGGGCGTGGTCTCGATGGCTCCGAGAGCATTTTTTTGTTCGGGCCTTGATACGAGAGACTCCTTGCTCCGATTCTGATTCTTTGTAATTACGTCCTTGCTTCATTTGCCCCACCGGAAAATCGAAGTGTTTATTAGCCTCGGTTTTACCTGTATACAGATAGTCCCCTCGTTTCTCAGAGAGTAGGTTTGCCGAAACGATGAGAAACGATAAATGTTCTCCGATTCCTTCTTCCGTATGTTACAACGAAGTAGTCGAAATGTCCCATCAATCGCGTCGTTCTGACTTTGGAACGTGTCAATCATCGGCCGGTGGCCTCCGAATGCGAAGCGTCGCCTACTTCCCCTGTAAAAGCTTCTATCCCCTGTTCTTTCTACTTTCCGATCAAGCCTCTACCTTCGAATTATCTAGCTATCTCCAACTTCCTTCAAACCTTCATATCTTCATCTTTCATCTTCAAATCCTCACAATTGTTCTTAAGTTTTTACCCAGATTTTCTTCGAATCTTCTTACTCTGTTCTTTAGCCTTCAAACCTCTATACTTCTTCTTTAAATGTTCAAACTTTCTCAGATAGTAATGGCAAAAACTTTCAAATCAGTCCCTCAGCAAGGTGCCTCTTCATCTTCCCAACCGGCCGCCGGTACTGAGGCGGTTGCCCCCAAAATAGTTGTTCTCGAGAAGGCTGCTCTCGAAGTGGCTGCCACTAAGTCGAATGCTACCGAACCAGCTCCCGAGCCCCCCTTGAAGATGTTTATTCCCGGGGGCTATTCAATTGCGGACTATTTCAAGGTCAAGAAACCCTCATCCAAACAGGACTAGGGTGAAGGAGCATCGAGGTATATATGCTCCGTTACTGAAGACGTCTTTCCTGCGGTCCGAGAAGACTGTAAATGGGAAGCCAAAGACGTAATAATCCCCGAGCCTGAGGATGCCATTACTACTCACGTGGAGGGGTATTTAAGTATTTACACTTATTCCTTCACACTAGGCCCGGTAGACCCGGTTGTTTTGGATTTTTGCAAGAGCTACGAGGTGTGCCTCGGGAAAATCCACTCATCTCTATGGAGGATGATCCTCCTCCATTACTTTATGAATAACACTGAGTCTCGTCGGTTCACCATCGACCACCTGCTCCATCTATACAGTCCCCGAATTTTCCGAGAGGGACTAATCAAACTCACTCGCCGGGCCAGCAAGGCCCCCTTTTCGAGTATTGACGAAGACCGAGACTGGCAATGGTGCTTCGTTCGGGTGAAGACCGAAGATCTGATCCTTCCCGAGTTTATTCCATTCCGCGAGAAGTGGAATGCATCTCGTAAGTGCAGCCTTTCCTGAAGTGTCAATTTTTCTTCATTGTCTTTCTCATCATTCGTATTTGTGGCCATGCAGCTGTTGCTCTGGTTCCAAATGCGGTCCCCCGGCTTAAGGAGTGGATCGAAGTCATCTGCAAATAGATGTCATATTTCGAGCGCTCATGGCACAAGCTTTCGAAGGGCCGATGGGAGGCCCGTTCTCATGGTAAGGTTCTCCTTCGAATAGTTATTATCGTGCCCTTAACCCACATCATACTAACCTTTCTTTTGTCTTTTACAGGTTTGCCTAAGACCACCGAACTTAGGCCTTTGGAAGGGGATGAGGACGTATCCTTGTTCGTTGATCCCTCCATTACGGGACAACCCGGGGCTGCCGCGGGGGAAAAGAAGAGGACGAAAAGAAAACCTTTAGGCTCCCCGGGTCCCGAGTTGAAGTCAAAGAAGAGGGTGGCTCGCAAGCCCAAGAAGAGCACCAGCTCCCGGGTGCCAGACTTCGATTAGCTTCTCCGGCTCAGGGATGAGTCGGAAGAAGATGACATTTTTATCGCCCATGGATCGACCCCTCCCAGGGAGCAGGCGGCAGCCGAGGGGGAGACTCGTGAGGCCGACCTCTTTCAGACTTGAGAGGTCGATATGGAGATGGGGGTGGGACCCCCCGGGATGCCAGCTCCACTTCGAAGGAAGTGCCTGGTGTAATAGAAATTATGGGGATGCCCTCCTACACCGAGTCTATGCTTGAAGGGGCCTAAGAAGGAAAAGAGAAGTCCAATGAAGGGTTTCATGGCGCAGACGATCCCCTTCATTATTTCTGTGATGGCATGGACTCGTCTACTTTGGAAGATTTTTCCTGGCTGGGCGACCTGAAAGTCCCTAAGAAGGATACATCTTCGGAAGCTGGTGGGCCGAGCTCGAGCCCAAAATTGATTAATCAGTTTCCCACTCCGAGTGTGGACCCCGATCGCAAGAGATTGGTTATCCTTACTGTCCCGGAGGATGCTCGGGTTCTATCTTCTCCCGTGGGAGTAGCCAGCTACCTCCGATGCCTGGTGACCGAGGAGGACCATGCAAAAATGAACGAGGTAGACGTGCCGTGTCTTTTCAATGAGGCACAGAAGGCGCTAAACCAGATTAGGCATCATTACGTCATTTTGGATTTTACTTAGGTTTGGATATCTCTCACGACTTTCATTGTTTTGTAGTCCTCGGTACTTCATCATGAAAGCTTCCTCCGGTACCGTGTCGAGGTCAATCAACTCGAGCTTGAGCTAAAGGAGCAAGCTCAAAAAAGAGATACGTACAAGCTCCTCAGCGAGCAACAAGACAGGGTCATCAAGGACCTTTAGGCCGAGCTGGATAAGGCTCAGAGGGAAGCATCGACCCTGAGGCGGGAACATGCCGACTTGGTCGAAAAGGTTAAGGTATTTGAAGTTAGAAACGAGGAACTAGTCGTAGTGGCTAATGATCGCAAGTCCAATAGAAGATCGACCAGGTCAACCAACTCCGAAAGGAGATGAACGCGATCCAAGCCATGACCGATGGGTGGAAGAGCAATATGGATCTGCTAGCTTCTAAAAAGGAAACCGCCCAAGCAAAGCTGACATCGGTAGAGGTTCAACTTCGGGTGGCGAAGGGGAAAGCTGACATGCGGGCTCAGCAGAATGAAGATCTCCAAGCACAACTGAGCTCGACTGTCGCAGAACGGGACGCCCTTAGTAGAGAACACAAGGCAATGAAGTCCAAGCTGGAGACAACCTCTGCCGATGTTGAGGAGATGATGGCCCAATACAAGGCCGATGTCGAAGCAGCCGAGGCCCGCTTGATGACCAATGCCGAATATATAAGGCGGTTATCTCGAAGAGAGACCCTCGAGGAAATCCACGCCCAAGGCATCGACCTGTCGGCCGAGATCGAGGAATCAATAAAGCTTGAGGCCAAGGTGAAGAAACTTTCCGAGCTAAAGGTGCCGAAGGCTCTGAGGGTTCTGGGGGGGGGGGGTCCGAAGGCTTCGACGGTTCTGGCGATGAGTCGGGCCTCAGTGAAGATTAGACATGAATGCCTTAGAACTTTTATAGTTTTTGTCCTGCGTATATTTTTTATTTCTTTTGAGGCCGTTTTCATTGGGCCTTTGTAAATACATTCTGGATTATATATAATTTCCCTTTCTGGCAATTTCAAGTCTTTACTTTTTAGCATCTTTTCATAATCTCTATTCTTGCAAATATTTCTGATGCCTTAGCATAGAATCAAATGTAGTAATAAGTCGTTCATTTTTCATATGTCCGAACAAAGCCCGACTTTGATGCAACTTTATTTGCTCGAGGCCTTGAAAATTCGGTGTGACCGACAGTTTTCCCAAAATGCTTAAGTGATTTTAGACGATGCTTTTGCCGAGGTTAACCATTTAGCAGGTTTTGAATTTTTATAAAGGCCTTATATTCTGATTATGAGCTTCGGACGTCTCCGATCTGTTTTTTGGGGTGGCCGTAGCCTTTCGTGTTTAGGCACTACCTAATAGGTTTTGTGCCTCCGGGTAGGGGTAGCCCTTGGGATCGATAGTCCCAAATAGGGATAGCCCTTAGGCTCGATAGTCCCCGGGTAGGGGTATCCCTTAGGCTCAATAGTCGCCGAATAGGGGTAGCCCTTAGGCTTGATAGTCCCCGAATAGGGGTAGCCCTTAGGCTCTATGTTTGATGAGGCAAAAATACGTACTAACAAGGTGGAAAGTTTCTTTCATTTCCGTGTGTAAAGTACATGATCGAAAGCATGTAAAAGCTTGTATTATGGCTAAAGTGGCCTACGTGGGCACGATTTATTTGACCGTTTGTCCCTTATAATAAATCCTAACCACCGAGCCTAAGCTGTTCAAGTACAAAGTTTCCTTGCTAAGAACTCTTAGCCCGAGGGTGATGGCCCCCAGTATTCGAGGTCGATCTTGAGAGAGCTCGGATGCTGTTGATGCGCACATTGATTCCGATTTAAAATCGGCTTTCGAATCGAAGTTAGCACGATTCACTGTTGCCTCGTTAAAAACCTTGCCGGAAAACCCATTTGGGACAAGACCGATTTAACGAAAAAAGAGTGCAACGCGTGCTTTCAGACCTAATAGTCACATTCTTCTTTGGCTATTGCCTACAAGTGTTAGCCCGATTCATAACATTATAAAAAAGTAAACGAGATCGTACCTTAGCAGTAGTATCGCTTTAAGTGTGTCGCATTCCAGTTGTTCGGTAGCGGTATACCATTTCCTGCATCGAGTTTGTATGAGCCCTTGCTAGTAATTCTAACGACTCGATATGGTCCTTCCCAGTTCGATCCCAACTTCCCCTCGTTCGGGTTTCAAGTATGCAGTGTTACTTTTCTTAACACCAAGTCCCCGATCTTGAAGTGTCAGAATGTTGGCTCTTCAGTTGTAATATCTTTCTATCCGCTATTTCTAGGTGGCCAACCGGACTAGGGCGACCTCTCGTCTTTCATCCAATAGTTCTAGGCTCGTACTCATGGCCTCATCGTTCGATTCATCGGTCACATATCGAAACTTGAGGCTCGATTCTCCCACTTCGACCGGTATCAATGCTTCGGCACCGTAGACCAATGAAAATGGGGTGGCCCTGGTACTAGATTTTGAAGTTGTACGGTACACCCACAAGACTTCGGGCAGAATTTCCCTCCACTTCCTTTGGCATCGGTAAACCTCTTTTTCAAGTTTTGGAGTATGGTCTTGTTTGTAGATTCCGCTTGTTCGTTCCCACTAGGGTGACAGGGTGACAGGCTCTTCGAGAAACTTGTTTACCTTGCTGCCGATGAATTGTTTCCCATTATCACACACGATCTCGGCTGGTATCCCAAACCGGCATATTATGTGCTCTTAAATGAAGTTAATGACTTCTTTTTCTTGAACTTTCTCGAACGCTTGAGCTTCGACCCATTTAGAGAAATAATCGGTCATAAACAATATGAATTGAGCCTTACCAGGTGCCCACGACAAGGGACCGATGATGTCTATTCCCTATTTCATGAACGACCATGGGGACAAGACCGAATGGAGTAGCTCTCCGGGTTGATGAATCATCGGTGCATGTCTTTGACAACCGTCGCATCTTCGTACAAAGTCCTTTGCATCTTTCTCCATATCGATCCAGTAATAGCCGACCCTGATTATCTTCTAAACCAAAGATTCTGCCCCCAAATAATTTTCGCAGGTGCCTTCGTGAACTTCTCTCAAGTCATATTTGGTATCTCCCGGTCCCAAGCATATGGTGAGCGGACCGTCGAATGTTCTACTGAACAGAGTCCCTACGGACAGGCTGAACCTGGCCGCCTTCGTGCGTAGAGCTCTCGATTTTTTAGGATCCGAGGGTAACTTCCCAGTCTTCAAATAGTCTATGTATTTGTTTCTCCAATCCCAAGTTAAACTTGTTGAGTTTATTTCGGCATGGCCTTCCTCCACTACCGATTTCATGAGATGTACGACTGTTCCTGAACTGAATTCATCATCATCAACCGATGACCCCAAGTTAGCCAGAGCATCGGCCTCACAATTTGATCTCGGGGTACGTGCTGTAGGGTCCACTCCTTGAATTGATGCAGCATTATCTGCAATTTGTCTAAATACCTTCGCATTCGTTACTCCTTTACCTCGAACGTCCCATTGACTTGATTTATCACAAGGAAGGAGTTGCACTTGGCTTCAACCACCTCGGCCCCAAGGCTTTTAGCCAATTCTAGACCTGCAATCATGGCCTCATACTCGGCCTCATTGTTAGTCAATTTCACAGTTCTAATAGACTACCTAACTACGTTACCCGTAGGCGGCTTTAACACGATGCCAAGTCCGGAACCCTTTGCGTTCAAGGCACCGTCCGTAAAGAGGGTCCAGATTCCTGAGGTTAACAATAATTCCTTTTCGACTTCGGGTATTAAGGCCAGCATAAAGTCGGCCACGAAGTCGGCAAAAATTTGTGATTTGATGGCGGTTCGGGGTCGATATTCAATATCGTACCCCCTAATTTCTACTGCTCATTTGTCCAAACGGCATGAGAGCTCAGGTTTGTGCATTATGTTCCTTAGTGGGTAAGAAGTTATGACACATACGGGGTAACATTGAAAATACGGCTTTAACTTTCTGGAGGCGCTTAACAAAGCGAGCGTCAATTTTTCCAGGTGAGGATACCTTTGCCTAGAGTTCTATTAACATAGTAAATAGGAAATTGCATACATTTTTCTTCCCGGACTAAGACTCCACTTACCGTTACCTCGTATACCGCCAAGTACAGGTACAACTGCTCATCCGCCTTTGGAGTATGGAGAAAGGGTGGACTCGAAAGGTACCATTTCATTTCTTCCAAAGCTTGTTGGAATTATTTGCTCCAAGAAAAGTTATTCTTCTTCTTCAATAATGAGAAGAACCGATGGCTCTTATCTGAAAACCTCGATATGAACTGGCCCAGGTCAGCTATGCGCCTGATTAGCCTCTGAACGGCCTTGACACTGTCCACCACGATGATGTCTTCTATAGCTTTGATTTTATCGGGATTGGTCTCAATCCCTTGGTTGGACACCATGAAACCAAGGAATTTCCCGGATCCGACCCCGAATGCGCATTTCTCCGGGTTTATCTTCATATTGTATATCTTCAGTATGTCAAAGGTTTCCTGCAAATGTTTCAAATGGTCCTCTACTCGCACGGACTTAACTAACATGTCATCAATATAAACTTCCATTGATTTTCTATTTGCTTTTCGAACATCCGGTTTACTAGGCGTTGATAAGTGGCAACGACGTTCTTTAGTTCGAACGACATTACGTTATAACAATAGGTGCCGAATTTAATGATAAAGGAAGCTTTTTCTTGATCGCCTGGGTCCATCCTGTTTTGGTTGTACCCGAAATAGGCGTCGAGAAAGCTGAGTATCTCGTGCCCGACCGTTGCATCGATCATGCAATCGATGTTAGGCAAAGGAAAAGAGTCCTTAGGGCACGCCTTGTTCAAGTATTTGTAATCTACACACATTCTGAATTTATTTCCCTTTTTAGGCACTACCACTACGTTAGCTAGCCAATATGGATACTTAACTTCCCGAATGAAACCTATTTTAAGGAGTTTGGATACCTCGTCTTTGATGAATGCATGCTTGACTTCGAACTGAGGCCTCCTCTTCTGTTTAACCGGGTGGAACTTCGGATCCAAGCTCAGCTTATGAGTGGTTATTCTTGGCGGGATCCCTGTCATATCAAGATGGGACCAAGCGAAACAATCTATGTTAGCTATAAGGAACTTAATGATTTTTTTTTCTGAGCTCGGGAGTTAACCCCGTGCCCAGGTATACCTTCCGATCGGGTAAGTGTTCGATCAATATGACTTGTTCTAGCTCCTCGACCGTTGATTTGGTGGAATCAGAATCATCAGGGGTGATGAATGACCTAGGGACTCCATAATTATCATCCTCGCCTACTCCTTGCTTCTCCAGTTTCAGGAGTGATGAACAACCTAGGGACTACGTAATCATCATCCTCACCCACTCCTTGCTTATTCGGTTCGGTCGGGGCTAGTATCAGTGATTGCTATTTAGTTTCTTCCTTCCTAACCGGCTCTGTGTTCTTTGATGTCGAGAGTGCGGACATCGGATCACCTCATCGACCACGAACATTTCTTTGGCGGTCGGCTGCTCTCCGTAAACCTTCTTGATTCCTCCCGGTGTGGGGAACTTCAGTGCTTGGTGTCGTGTCGAGGGTACTGCCCTCATGTTGTGAATCCATGGTCTTCCAAATAGAGCATTATATTTCATATCCCCCTCGATCACATAGAATTTTGTTTCTTGAATGGTCCCAGCGGTGTTCACCAGTAGGGTTATCTCCCCTTTATACAAGTTTCGCATGCCACGTTGAATCCGTTTAAAACTCAGGTTGCAGGCACTATTTGGTCTTGTAGACCCAACTGCTCCATGACCCTCGATCTGATGATATTGGCCGAGCTACCTGGATCAATCAACACATGCTTAACTTGAGATTTATTTATAAGTACAGATATTACCAGTGCATCATTATGCGGTTGCACAATGCCTTCAGCATCTTCATCATTGAATGAAATGGCTCCCTCTGGGATATAATCTGGGGTTTGTTTTCCCTTGTGATGGACACCTTAGTTCGCTTTAGCATTGGTCCTTGGGGAACGTCGACTCCACCAATGATCATATTAATGACGTGCTGAGGTTCCTTTTTTTCGGTCTGTTTGTTGGAGTCCCTATTCCTGAAGTAATTTTTGGCTCGATCACTCAAATATTCCTGGAGATGCCTGTTATTGAATAACAGGGCCACTTCTTCTCTTAACTGATAGCAATCCTCAGTTCTATGGCCATGAGTGCCATGATACTTACACATTAAGCTAGGGTCTCTATGGGTAGGGCCGAACTGCAATAATTGAGGCCACTTAGTATCTTTGATGCGCCCGATGGAAGATACGATGCTGGCAACATCGGCATTGAAGTTGTATTCCGACAACCTTGGTACCTCCCTGGACCCAAGTGGCATGTCAGAACCGTTTTTGCTCATGAGTCCCCGGCTACGGTGGCCTCGACGTTTCTCTTTTTGTTTCTCGCGGGGTTGCGCCCAGATCTGTTACCCCTTCGATCCCCGCTATACGGTTGATATCAATCTCTGCTCGGTCTTGGTTCATGATCGACGACCCTCTTAGGCTTGTCATTAGTTCTGATGGGATAAATGGACCCGAAGGGCCCCCCGAGCTGATCGTTCACAACTCTGATTTTTGACAAGTACCTGTCATGGACGTCTGCCCAAGTTACCGCCGGATACTTTATCAAATTCTGTTTCAACTGTTGTGAAGCCAAAGAGCTTCTAGGGATGAGTCCTTGAGTGAACGCCTGATAAGTGGGGATTTTGACTACTTATTAGCGCCTTTTAGATTTTGTTTTAGTCTAAAATCATTGCATTGCGTTCCCGAAACTAATAAAATGTGCAAAATTGCAGGAATGCTGGAAGTTGGACTCCCGAGATGAAATCCGGCTCAAAGAGGAGTAGTCCAAGCATAAAGCAACAAAAGGGAACATAAGCATACAATGTGCGGTCCGCAGAAACAATTGCGGACCACAGAATTCCATCGGCGGCCACAAACAAAGAAGCAAAATTCAGTAGATATTTGTGAAAATTGCGGACCGCACATGAATTGTTCGGCCGCAAGAGCTGGGCTAGGACTCAAGTTCAGAGAGTGTGCAAATTTCCAAGTCCCGAGTCTCTGTGAATTGCAGACCGCATAAAAATAGTGCGGCCGCAGAAGAAGTGCCTTGCGGCCGCAGACATAAATGTGCGGACCACAAAAGACTGGTTTGCGACCGCAGACATGATCTGTGGATCGCAGAAATGTTACCTTGGGGCTGCAATTCAGAATTATGCGGCTGCAGAATCCCAGCTACTGCCAAATGAAGAAGTATGCGGACTGCACATGGAATTGTGCGGCTGTTGAACCTCCCTAGGGGTATTTTTGTCCGAGATTTTTAGACTTGTATAAATAGAAGAGTTTCATGAAATTAGGTCAAGTTTTGACATAAGTAATTACTGTAGCCGTTTTCCTATGCCTCTTTTGGAAGTTTACTATATTTTGGTATATTTTACAATAGATTTTATTATTTTAAGCTTACATTATGAATTTAATTAGTCTTTCTTTCTTCTTTTTCTTAAACCCAAGCATGAGTAGCTAGATTTTTACTAGGGTTGTGACCCAACCCTAGTGTGTAAATCTTATGGATATCTAATTTAGTGCTGGTTTATGATTGGGTATTTATTATTTAGCCTAGTTCATGCTCTAATTTGTTGAATTAATGGTTGCAAACATTAATTCATGCCTATTTGACTTAGTCTCTACTTGAGAAAGAGAGACTTCGTCTAGAAAAACTTGGCTAACAAGGAATTGGATCAATCGAGAGATTGATTAACCCAATTAAAGGGTTCAACCTAGAGATAGTAATAATCCGACTTGAGCTTTTATCAACTGTTTTGTGTGATACCCATTTGGTCTTGAGAAAGCCAAATTGGGCAAAACCACTCTCTGACCGAGAGGTATTGAGTGGGTAATTGAGAGTTGATAACTATAATACACCCCGATCAACAAAACAAATATTAAGGTCTTTATCCCATTAAGCAAACACCTAGGCAATGGTCATAGCCCTAGGCTTTTTACCACTTTGAAAAACCTCAAAAATAACTATTCTTAGTCTTCTTTCTTTATTCTGCAATCTTTAGTGTAAAATTAGAAATAGAAACAAAACCTTTTTGTGGAAGTGCAAAACCAAGATAATTCAATCACGCGCATTAGAATATATACCCCTAACTCCATCTTAGATCCCTGTGGATTCGACCCCGACTCTTAGTTAGGTTTTATTATTGCAAACGATCGTTTCACACTTCTTTTGAGAAATCGTAAGTATAACCATGGCAAACATAGAGCTCGGAAATATTGCTTTGGGGGATGTGGACATTGAGGATGACCAAGTGGATGAGGTTCCTCTTGAACCTCAAGCCAATAGAAGAGGCCGAGTGCCTCATGACAATGTACTTGTTCCACCCCCACCTCCACCCCGAGCGACTCCACACCGGGTGCATCCTTGTAAAGAGTGGGCCAATAAAAGCCGCAACTAAGCACTTTGGCCACCGTTCTTGCTTTACCATGACGACCACCATATGGCGAAGAATGACAAGCCCCAAGAATTTCACCTTGCTCTTCTTCCGGTACACATATTATAAT
This sequence comes from Nicotiana tomentosiformis, assembly GCF_000390325.3. Classification (NCBI taxonomy): domain Eukaryota; kingdom Viridiplantae; phylum Streptophyta; class Magnoliopsida; order Solanales; family Solanaceae; genus Nicotiana; species Nicotiana tomentosiformis. The sequence continues at coordinate 40,654,303 of NC_090823.1, forward strand.
CACCCCATCCATACAAATCCGAAAAAGGTATGGTTCATCCCAATAATAATCTTGACAATCCCGTTTGAGCTTCTTCCTTTGGTTGAAGAGAACTCATTCGGAATGATTCCACATATAAGAAAATTTGCTAGATCCGCGAACCATGGAACATCTTTCATTGAAATAGCCAAGAGTTGCTCATCGGGGAAGGAATCATTGATTTCAAGGCCATCATGCGGCCTCCCCTCCTCCTCCAAATGAGAAAAGTGGTCCGCCACTTGGTTTTCACTCCATTTTCTATCTTGGATGTCAATATCAAACTCTTACAACAAAAGCACTCATCTCATCAATAGAGCTTTGGAGTTATTCTTGCTCATAAGATATCGAAGCATCGCATGATCTGTGTGAACAATGACGTTTGCACCCATCAAGTATGGGCAGAACTTCTCAATTGCGAACATAATGGCAAGGAGCTCTTTCTTCGTAACGGTATAGTTTACTTGGGCACTATTCATGGTCTTACTAGCATAGTAGACCGGATGAAAAATTTTGTTGATGCATTGCCCCAAAACAGCCCCAACCGCTACGTCATTTGCATCACACATGAATTCAAAAGGGACACTCCAATTTGGGGCGGTGATGATGGGAGTAGTTGTCAACTTGAACTTCAACAATTCAAAAGCCCTCATGCAATCATCATTGAAGTTGAACTTAGCATCCTTCTCAAGAAGCTTGCACAACGGGTTCACCACCTTAGAGAAATCCTTGATGAAACGCTGGTAAAACCCCATATGGCCTAAGAAACTCTGCACACCCTTTACCGAAGTTGGAGGTGGAAGTTTAGAAATCACCTCAATTTTTGCCTAGTCAACTTCAATTCCATGGTTTGAGATTTTGTGGCCAAGGACAATGCCTTCCTCGACCATGAAATGGCATTTCACTCAATTAAGCACCAAATTTGTTTATTCACATCTAGCCAATACTTTATCCAAATTTGCAAAATAATCATCAAAAGAATCCCCAACCACCGAGAAGTCATCCATGAAAACTTCAAGGTAGTCCTCCACTATGTTCGTTAAGATAGCCATCATACACCTTTGAAAAGTCGTCAGTGCATTACACAAACCAAATGGCATCCGCTTGAAGGAAAAAGTGTCATAGGGACATATAAAGGTTATTTTGATCTTCCGGAGCAATAAGAATTTGGTTGTAGCCCGAATAACCATCAAGAAAGTAATAGAAAGCACGGCCGGCCAATCTGTCGAGCATTTGGTCGAAGAAAGGAAGTAGAAAGTGATATATCCTTGTGACTATGTTGAGCTTGTGATAGTCCATACACACCCTCAATCCGATCACTGTTCTTATAGGAATCAACTCATTATTGTCATTGGTGACCATCATCATGCCCCCTTTCTTTGGGACACATTGAACCGGAGAAGTCCACGAACTATTGGAATGGGGTAGACCACACCGGCATCCAACCTCTTGATAATCTCCTTCTTGACAACCAAATATTGATCCACATCCAATCCGCACTCAATAGTGAGTGGAAACGGTCGTTGAAAGAATACTACCCAATAAGAGCCGGGGTCGATTTTCACAGGGAGTTACTAGGGGTGCTAGAAGTATACACTTGATGAAAGAGAAAGGAATAACTAAATTGCATTTCCACAACAGGTTTTGATTTCTAATTCTAATTTACTCTAGCAATTAAAATCTAAGAAAAGAAACTAGAAGCGAATCAGTGTTTTTCCAAATAGTTTAAAGGCCTAGGGCTGTGATCATAACCTAGGTGTTTGCCTAATGAGATAAAGATATTAATGCTTGTTTTCTTGATTTGGTATATTATAGCTCTCAACTCTACGTTACCCAATCAATACCTCTCGGTGAGAGAGTGATTTTGCCCAATTTGGCTTTCTCAAGTCCAAATGGGTATAAACCGAAACAGTTGATAATAGCTCAAGTCGGGTTCTTGCTATCTCTAGTTTGAATCCTTTAATTAGGTTAATCAATCTCTCAATTAACTCAATTCCTTGTTAGCTAAGTTATCCTCGACTATGTCTCTCTTTTTCAAGTAGAGACTAAGTCAAATAGGCGTGAATCAATGTTTGCAACCATTAATTCTAAAATTTATGCATGAACTAAGCTAAATAATCAACACCCAGTCATAATCAAGAACTAAATTAATTATCTATAAGGTTTACACACTAGGGTTGGGTCACAACCCTAGTAAAAATCTATCTACTCATAATGGAATTTGCATAAAATAAAGAAGAAAAGCTAATTAAACTCATAATGGAAGACTAAAATGATGAAATCTAATGTTAAAATACTCAAATAAGCTAAAACTTCCTAAAATAGATAAAAGAAACGGTTACAACAACTTTGTATGTTCAAACTTCTAATGTTAAAATACTTAAACAAGCTAAAACTTCCTAAAATAGTTAAAAGAAACGGTTACAGCAGCTTTGTATGTTCAAACTTGACCTAATTTTGTGAAACTCATTTATTTATACAGGGCCAAAAATTACGGACAAAAATGCCCCTCGAGAGGTTTTGCGGTCGCACAATTCCATGTGCGGTCCGTAGATTTCTTCAGTTGGCAGGAAGGAGGTTTCTACGGCCGCACATTTCTGAACTGTGGCCGCGAGGCAAACTTCTGCGGCCACATAATTCTTGTGTTGTCCGCACTTCACAAAGGCTTCAGGACTTGGTCTTCTTGCATATTCTCTGAACTTTGCATCTTTGTCAGTAAAAGCCTAGTTCTGCGGCCGCACATTGCTGAAAGTTCTGTTGCATTGTTTTTCTTGGTTTGCGGGTGCAGATGGAATTTTGCAGTCCGCAATTTCTTCTGCAGCCGCAAAATTTATTCTGCGGACCGCACATTTGTGTTTTTGCGCCCTTTATTGCCTTGTTCTTCGGAATACTCTTTTTTGAGTCGGATTTCATCTTGATAGACCAAACTTCCAGCATTCCTGCAGTTTGTACAATTTTATTAGTTTCGGGGACACTTCAATACTTTCGGACTAAAATAAAAGCTAAAAGGTGATAATAAGCAGTCAAAATTCCCACTTAATAACGGCACCAAGGGTCGTTGTAGTATAGTTTTAAGTATTCCCATCTGTCACGCGGGTGACCCGGGTTCGATCCCTGGCAATGGAGACAAAAATTGATCCACGTCCAATTCGCACTCAATAGTGAGTGTAAATGCTCGTGGGAAGAATAGTACCCAACAAGAGTCAGGGTCAATTTTCACAGGGAGTTACTAGGGGTGTTAGGACTATACACTTGACAAAAGTGAAAGGAATAGCTAAATTGCACTTCCACAACAGGTGTTGATTTCTAATTCTAATTTTACTCTAGCAATTATAAGCTAAGAAAACAAACTAAGCGAATCAATATTTTTGGTATTTTTCCAAATAGTTTAAAGGCCTAGGGTTGTGATCATAACCTAGGTGTTTGTCTAATGAGATAAAGACGTTAATACTTGTTTTGTTGATTGGGGTGTATTATAGCTTTCAACTCTATGTTACCCACTCAATACCTCTCGGTCAGAGAATGATTTTGCCCAATTGGCTTTCTCAAGTCCAAATGGGTATCAACCAAAACAATTGATAAGAGCTCAAGTCGGATTCTTACTATCTCTAGTTTGAACCCTTTAATTAGGTTAATCAATCTCTCAATTTACTCAATTCCTTGTTAGTTAAGTTATCCAAGACTAGGTCTCTCTTTCTCAAGTAGAGACTAAGAAAAATAGGCATGAATCAATATTTATAACCATTAATTCTAAAATTGATGCATGAACTAAGCTAAATAATCAACACACAATCATAAACAAACACTAAATTAATTATCCATAAGGTTTACACACTAGGGTTGGGTCACAACCCTAGTAAACATCTAGCTACTCATAATGGAATTTGCATAAAATAAAGAAGAAAAGCTAATTAAATTCATAGTGAAAGATTAAAATGATGAAATCTAATGTTAAAATACTCAAATAAGCTAAAACTTCCTAAAATAGCTAAAAGAAACAGCTACAACAACTTTGTATGTTCAAACTTGACCTAATTTTGTGAAACTCGTCTATTTATACAGGGCTAAAAATCGCAGACAAAAATGCTCCTCGGGAAATTTTGCGGCCGCACAATTCCATGTGCGGTCCGCAGATTTCTTCAGTTGGCAGGAAGGAGGTTTCTGCGGCCGCACATTTCTGGACTTCGGCCATGCGGCAAATTCCATGTGCGGTTCGCACTTCACAAAGGCTTCAGGACATGGTCTTCTTGCATATTCTCTGAACTTTGCATCTTTGTCAATAAAAGCCTGATTCTGCGGCCACACAATTCATGTGTGGTCCTCACATCGCTGAAAGTTTTGTTGAATTTTGCTTCTTGGTTTGCGAATGCAGATGAAATTATACGGCCCGCAATTTCTTCTGCGGATCGCACATTTGTGCTTCTGCACCCTTTATTGTCTTGTACTTCGAAACACTCCTTTTTGAGTCAAATTTCATCTTGATAGACCAAGCTTCCAGCATTCCTGTAATTTGCATAATTTTATTAGTTTCGGGAACACAATTCAATACTTTCGGACTAAAATAAAAGCTAAAAGGTGCTAATAAGTCCCCACTTATCAGCTAGGCAAACCAATTAACATAAAAGACAATCTAAACTGAATTTTATCAAATAAATAATAAAATAAGAACATAAATTTTAAAATAAACTATCTGAAGAACTGGTATCACAAGTGATGAGCAACTAAGAAATAGAATACAACTTTGATATGAAAAAAATATATTATCTATTTGAATATACATAAACAAAAAAATATGTTCTAAACTACCATGAATAAAATGGCAGCTAATAAGTGGATCACTGATGTCTTAAATACTCGCCCTTGAACTTCACAACTACTTAGTTCTAAAATCTACATGCATAGTGAAGAAATAAAGTATGAGTACAACTGACTAATGTACTTAGTAAGTATCAAGATTAACCTCAACGAATGACGAGATTTAGTCAAAAAATATTTACTTTCTATAACCTTTGCAGTTCATAAGCACATACAAAAAAGAGAAAACAGCCAAGGAGCAATAAGTATGAATAATAAGGTGCACAGTCAAAATAGAAGATAAGAAGAATTTTTTCAGATATCATGATCAATAGCATATATCAAAGGAGATATGTATCAAGCAACATTTATTTGAATACTTCTACGTAAGTCTAGAATGTATTTATTTGAATACTTCTACGTAAGTCTAGAATGTCTATGCATGATAAACACTCAATCTTTACATCAATCGGTATTCTTCAAGTGTCCAAAAACCTGCTACTAAGTCTCATGCATATGTGAAATGCACCTAGTAGCATAGATGATATGCATGAATGCTGCATTTAAAGTGCATGGATACAAGTATCTCACGTCAAACTAGAAATCCGTCGGTTTTCAAAAACCTGCGCAAATACGGCCCAAGGTAAAATGGATAATCACGTAAATTCAGAAGGATAAATCCAATTCATGTGCCATATCCTAGTATAAGAGCTCTACAATCAATCATCAATTTACATGAAAACACCCATCATGCAAATATCTTTCTCATCCTCATATATATATATATATATATATATATATATATATATATATATATATATATATATATATATATATATATATATATCATATTATATTATAAGTGGGAACACTTTAAGTCAAAATTAATTTATCATACTATCCTTTAAAGTTTGATGTACTATTTTGCCCTTGACCCAAAAACAAAGCTTACTCCTCAGCTTTTTGCGTTATATAAGAGTTTAAACAACTTTTGCATCATGAGTTATAAATAAATGATAGGCCTTCAAGCTTTTATGTACGAGTTAATTGAGCTGTCCATTACTCTTTTATTTTCTCTTCTTTTAGCTTCCATCCGTTATTAAGAGCTTTTCGTATCCTTATCAGATTCTATAAACTGTATAGGAACACATAAGTCACTCAACTTTAATCTTTTTGGTCCTTTATCAAATTATTATCTGCTTTTTCCCTTAAAATACTTACTATTTGGTGCACTTCAACACCTTCTGCAACAAAGGTACACTATTTTTATGTTACTTTCTTCATTTTCATTGTCATAGTAATTTCTTTTCACTTTCCCTTTGAGAACTCTTTATAAGTTTGTATTACTAGACACATCCTTCAAGATTATTTTTGTAAATAAGAACCAAAAGAGTCTGTATAGAAGATGACCAACAAAAAACAATATGACGACAAAAAGTTTCTTTATTTCCCTTAGTATTATTACAGAATGATAGTAAAATTATTTAGAAAGACAAACTTTATAATTGAAGATATTTCTATTTGCACTCTTTAGATGACTTAGACTTTTCTATTCTTGCCTTGCTTTTTATCTTTCTTTGTTTTTTCTGCTCTTTCCCTATGTTTCTCCTAAGGTTAGGCAAGGCGTCAGTTCTTGCGCATTTACATTGATTCAAACTCAGTAATTCTTTGTTGGTTCTCTCATCTCTGTAGGGAACTTAGACTGAGGTACTTTGATATACATGGAGATTGTACCTAATGGGCTATATGAACATGCCATTTTACATGGAAAATACAAAACATCTGAAATAATGATAGAAACATAAAGACTGCAATTGAGGCAAGATTATGTATTCATATCACACACGTCTTTTTTTTAAACACTCTTAATAGGTGACTTGGAGTATTCTATCACGAAATTGATTAAAATTATATAGTTTTGTATTAAAAGCTATATTAATAGTAACTAACATAGTGACACATTTTAGTTTCACTTGTATATATTGCAGAAGGCTTGATCTAAAGTTTATCAATTGTCGTGTCATATTTCATATACGACTGTACATATATAATTCAACTTCTTTTTTGTCATAATTACAGATGCAAGGAATCATAAGTTTGTATCTGACGAAGGGTATCTATACGTGTAATTGATTTATATATGTCGATTGAATTTTTTATGTCAGTAACTATTATGTATCTCTATAACAAATCACTATTTCTTCTTTATAGATGTACATCATAAAATTGACTTTGATCTATTAGCCATCTTAATGAAGTCATTTATTGATTGAATTTCTATACAGCTTCTACAAAATACTATTTTCATTCGATAATAATTTTGTGATATATATATATATATATAGCCGTAGAAAAGCAGAGGTTATAATTTATTAAAGACATGGGACAAACTTTAAGATGTGAAGCATTTATAACCATAGTTGATGTTGCTTAAACTATCTATTGTTGAAATATCACGAACAAGAAAATTATTAAACCGAATGTATATTTGATATATTAGAAGCATTGAATAGGAAAAGGTTATGCCAATTCGTTGATTATGTACAAGTACAAAATTATAATAGTGATGCAAGTAATAGAAAATAATATTGCTAAAGAAATATTTTTCCCTTGAAAATGAAGGATATCCGTCCAACTTCACCGATTGGTAAGATCGCGCTTTATGAAATAATAAATATCGACAGTATATAAGCTTTCCATTTAAAAATTTGAGCTTGTACTTTTTTCTTTCAAAGTTCGTATAATTCACCGCATGCTTATTTTAAATTATCTATTTTATTTAAAGAAGTTTGTATTGATTAGCATATCAAAAACTAATATATATATATATATATATATATATATATATATATATATATATATATATATATATATATCCGCACGAAAACAACCATCATGCCAATGTCCCTCTCATCCTCACCATACATATATATCAATTCGAACAAAAACACCCATCGTTCCAATAGCAGTCGCATCCTCACCATGTGCATATAGAGGAGAGACTGACATGTATGATGAAATATATATGCACAAGAGGAATAATTATGTGTGGGGTATGCATATGTATATATGCATGGTGTATGTATCTGCATAATGTATGACCGCAACTATAACATATAATCCAACATATATTTATCCCATCATACTCAAATAAAATGCCAAAAGCCCAGATATGATCTTTAACATGAGCAGTGATGCTCAAATAAAAGCATGTCACACGTAGAACATATATCAAAATAAGGCATAAAAAAGCTTAAAATCTACCCAAGCATGGTACAATCCTAGTATCCATATATACGCTCGTTAACTCACATATACATCATCCCCAAACATGTAGCATGTAGCATAAGTCTATTTTAGGAGGAAAAACCCCTCAAGTCGAGGTTAAGCAAGATACTTACCGTATCCGAGCTAACTCTATTATTCAAAATACTCCTTTTCTAGCTCCAATCCATCACACGAGCTTTATCTAGCCCAAAGAGCACTCAAGGAAATCAAATAAAGCTATCGAAATCAATTTTAAATGACAACTCTTCGATCTTTAAAAAATCTCAAAAGTCAACAAAAATTTTGTCCGTACCCACATGGTCAACTCCCGAAATAAAGGTCGGAGCTCCTTGACCCATGACCTCACGAGTCAAAAATATATGAGTAGTTTCTAAATCCGAGTATAAATTGATGTTCAATACCCTAACATATACTTTCTTAACTTGTAAGTAAAAAATACTTTCTTTTCCTCTGTTAAATCCTTGATTCTAAGGCATAATCAATATAGATTCATGTTATAATCATATATTTGAGTGAGAATCACTTACCCCTTCGTTTTAGGTGAAAATCACTTCAAAAATTGCCTCAATCGGAGCTCCCTAGCTCCCAAAATAATAAAATAAAGTCCAAGTACAAAATGAGATTATATACACAAGTGCGAAAAAATTTAGTGTATATTTTCAGAAATGGTAGTATTGCCCTTCCTTCCCTGAATCAATTATTAACTTTTCATACAGATATCGAAATAGCAAACAATTTGAAATTATAGAAATTAGATTAAAAGAGATGCAACTTTTATTTTTGGATCTTCTCCATATTCCTTACAGATTGCGATCAGTTCTCTTGTAAAGTCAGGTCGATTATAGAAAACCACGTTTCAGCACTTCAAATCTTTCAAAAAACTTGCTCCAACCGTGCCGAAACTCGTCCGAGCCCCTCGGGTTCCCTCCAATCCATCCCAACAAGTTCAAATACCCTACATGGACTTATCCAAAAACTCAAAAATACATACGAAAACATCACAACTAAGAATCAAGGTGCAAATCAAATTTAAGAACTTTAAGAAACCTTCAAGTTCCAACTTTCTCATAATAGTGTCGGATCATATCTAAACCTCTCGGGTGCTAAATCGAATATAATTATAAGTCCAAAATTATCCTATGAACTTTCAAATCATGATTCCGAGTCTGTTTACTCAAAATGTTAACTTTGGTTAACTCTCTTAACTTTAAGCCTTTAGTTAGGAACTAAGTGCTTCAAACCACTCCCGAAACCTTCCGAGACCTGTACCAATCATACATGCAAGTTATAAAATATCATATGAACCTACTCAAGTTCTCAAATCACATAACGGGGTACTAGAACTCAACGATCGATTAGATCGTTACACAAAGCCTAAATCGAATCGATACTCGTAAAGAAGTTAGAGAAATGCTCACGAAAAGGGAGTTTCGCGGCATCTATTTATCGGAGAGCAAAGGGTGACACACAAAAATTAACTCGTCTACTCGACAAATATTGGTGGTCAATTATGGCAATATGTCGGGATTTATAGTCCAAATTCTGGTGATCCAGGATTTGACCAAAAATCCTGACAAATCACCGTAATTGTTGTTAGGACAAATCTTGCCAATATCACAACTTGTTATGGTGATCATCATATTTATACACAATCAATTATTTGTTACATTAAGTTATCTGATTTTTTTATTTTAGTTGAACTTGCTTACCTACTGTCATTAGTAGTGATGGCAAAATAGATTTAAAAAAAAAGTTATTCGTCTATAATATTCATTAAAATTGTGTTAGATAATGAACCTTTTAAAAATGGGTCAAATATGGATAAGATCTATATTATCCACTTAAAAAATGGATAACCAATGGATTTAACTTTTACATTCGCAAAGACTCAAACTTGGAGTTCCTCAAGTTTGGGAGATTAAGAATTCTCCAAAATTAATCATATTTAAGAAGCCATGGATAACATGGATATCCATATTATCCGCCGATTAACCCATTTTCTATCCGTAATATATATGGGTCGGGTTAGATATTTTATTTATTTTTGCATTACCTATTTTCGACCGCTCATATCCGATCCGACCTGCCTATTTGCCACCCCTAGTCATTAGCAACTATAAAACTAAACAAAAACTGTTACACTCTACAACTCATGAAAATGTTGATTTCTGTTTTTAGTGTCACCAAACAGACGAGAATGTTGATATCTCAAATAAAAAAAAGAATAGAACGAGAGTCCCCTTAACACGAAAGCAAAAATCCAGCAAAGGGGAAAACAAGACTAAATGAACTTCACGAAAATACACACACATTCTCAACCTGCTAGCAATGTTTGACTAAACACGAAGTTTAAAAAAAATACCGACTTTTAAAAATTATGATCTAAAACAAGCCATAAAAAATTGTATGGTTATAAATCATCTCATTACTGATAAACGGAGAAGTTTAAAATTAAATTGTTTCTAAATATGAAATATGACATTCTTTTTAAGGACATACTAAGGAAAGTCTGATATATGAGTTGGGATAGAGAGAGTAATGAATAGTTTTCACGTTTTTCTATTTATTCCCCATGTTGAACAATAAAGTTTAGGGAATCTTACAAAAATATTCCAAATAAGTCTCAACTTACTAATCTCTAGCCATTAATCATAAACTTACCAAAACTAGCTAAGCACATATAAAAAATGAAACCCAAATAAAGAAGATTTTTTCTCTCCAAGAATCACACGCAATGATCTCCTTTTATATTTTTAAGCGTTGTTAGCAACATTAGATGTAAGACGAAAAGAAAATTTCATATATGAAGTAGGAAATAAGGTGATGAAATACAAGTGTTTGTGTGTGTGTGTGTGTATATATATATAAAAAAGATTCCAAAAATCTAAGCAAAAAAGGTCATTTTCAATGGGTTTGATTGAAATTCATTAAAAATTTATAGATGAGTCAATATACAAAATTTAAGAAAGATAACATGTGATTTGGACTGATTTGGTATCAAAATTCGTAGTTAAAATCGAATTCAATTTTTTTTCTACGACACATGTATTAAGCATATATCTCACACAGAGATATACATGTGAGACATTTGATACAAATATAATACATATGTAATATACAGTGTGATACACATCATTTTTTCATGTTCATTTTCTACATCGAATTTTCAATTCAAACCACCTCAAAAATCCACCAAATCATCCCCAAATTGAGATTCAAACTCCTTAAGATGCACCAAATCTATTCTAATAACACCCACCCAAAATAAAGCAAAAATTTAACCCTTTTTTTTTTTTACTACAAATAGCTAATTAGCTAATATTGGTAATATTTGGCTAATATTAGTAATATTTTATGAATTGGCCAATTTTTGTAATAAGCTACTTATAAATGGACATAGCTGGTAGTTTCCCTAAAGTTTATGTATACATAAACTAAATAGTATAGAACACATTGCCCCGGGAAAAAAAACCACATCCGCGATTACAAGAAGGAAAATAATGAATATTTTCTCAAGTGTCAAATAATTCATACAATGATTTTTCCTTTTCTTCCTTTTTTTTGTGCCTTCATTGCCCATTCGCCATGTGATTGTTGGCTCAAGTTCACAAAACCACTTCCAATCTTACACTTTCATTGGACTCTAACCGTGCCATCTTGCTTCAAAGTCACGAGACTGTTCTCGATGTTCCTTAGAACAGGTGTATAGCTGGAAAATATTTAAAGGGTAGTTAATAACAAAAAGGTTATCAGTGACTCTGTTTATGAAGATGGATTGCCAGAACAAAACAAGCTTAAGACTAAGCGAGATTAGATGCATACATGCGAGTGAGACTATTGTATGCTTGCGTGGCCTGCTGGAGCCGTGCATTGAGCTGCAAGATTTCAGCAGACAGTGCTTCTGCTTTGCTCTGCTCTTTAGCTAGCTGACTCTAAACGAATAACCAATTGGAAGGACATCAATGAGAAAAAAAGCTGTGTCATAACCAACTATTCAAAAGTTGCTGTATACATGCACGAATGAAAAGAGTAGCTCTTTTATTAAGGTTCTAATGCATCCTCATGATTGCTATTTGACCTAATGAATGTACACGGCACAGGTGACAATTGCCTATAGCATTTCAAGATATAAGTGAACCAGATTCAAATTCAGATAGCACATGGTAACAATATTCTATAAACAATGAAAAAGATTTCGATAAATTACCTTGATGGAGAAGATTTCAGCATATTGTGTGCCTTGAATTTCATTTTTGCTGCCTTTGATAGATCCTGAGACGCCTTGCTGGATTAGGTTGTTTGCAGTTGCTATTGCAGCTTGGTCTGTCCTCAACTTATCTAATATGGCACGAAGCTCCTCATTTTGCTTGAGACAATCTTTGACCTGCATGGGAGTACCTCAAAAAAATAATGCCTTTGACCAAAAGAGAAAACCATTCGGAACATTGGAGCTACATTACTGTGGGTGTAATAAATTACTATAAAATTTGAAGAAAACAATCTCATTCACCAAAGAAAGAAATACATTCAACCAACTGATTTCATCTAAAGGCAGAAGTTAGATAAATGAGAGTGTCGTTCTATATAAGAATTTTGCTGAAGCACAGCTAATGCTGGAGTAAGGAAGAAAATCATGTGTAGCCAAAGGAGTATTTGACCAAATATCATCCCTAGTTCTACCCTAACTTCATTTCGTATTCCACTTAACAAACCACATCCTTAAAGTTTTCAAAACTTAGCCAAAATTATCCCCACCATTAATTTTTCATCTTTTCTAACAGAATTCTCTCTTTCGTTACGTGCATTGCTTCGTCTTTTCTTCTTCTAAATAATTTCCAATAAACAGTTCAAAGACTAATTGGCCGGACACTAAACCAGCAATTCTAAATACCTTCTCCAAAAATTTACCCTTTCTTCTCTTTACATTCAAAACCTCTCAGATCCAACCCTTGTCACTAGATTCCTCATATGTAAAGAAAGATCAGGAGAGAGAGAGAGAGAGAGAGAGAGAGAGAGAGAGAGAGAGAGAGAGAGAGAGAGAACGGGAAAGGGTAAACTATCGAGATGAGACTGTAGAAATAGAAAATCATGTAATAAACCTTACAGATATATGACATGCACTTTATCAAGAAAAATGAAACCATTATTCAATTTATAAGCTAAAGCCCAGAATATGTTCTTCTTTTCCTTCGTATACCCAGAAAACTTGACTTACTTAGTATGGTGAGTTTGGTCTTAATTTAGCTACTAACAAAGAGATGCAAGAAGTTGTATGGGAAGAAGGTTTTGATCGGGCAGTTTGGAACTAAAAGACTCATTCCTGATCCCTCGATGGAGAAAGAGCTTAGAGCCAGAAACTATTGAAGGTGTTACAGTTTTGCTAAAATATTTCATTCAGCAATTGGTTTTGTTCTTTAAAGAGATTGTGGGGGGAAAAAAGGAAAACAAGAAACGAGACATGAAGTCCACGTGATAAATGGATGCTCCGTTAGAAAAAGCTGAAAAAGCAAACAGAGGATGTTTTTGGTTAAGTTTAAGGGTTTGTTGCCTGTTAAGTGAGATAATAGGAGGATGTAAAGAAAGTTAGGGTGAAATAATAGGGATGATCTATTCTGACTTGAAGAGAGGTTAGACATCTTTTTTCTTGTCAATGGTACTATTAGCGCTTCAAAGTTTGATATCAATCAACAGATGTTTCTTGACACATAAGACCAAGACTATTGGGTTTGAGAAGGGTTAACAAGTTGCAGGACTGATTTGCCTAGTTCTTCCCAGTAACTTATGCAATTATCCATACTTTTTTATTGGCGAAATACATAAACGGCCCCTTTAAGTTGTCCTTAACGACCAAACAAACACCTCAACTGACCCATTTACCATTTAGACACTTCAAGTGGCTATTTAGTGTATCAAGTAAATACCGGAGTGCAGCAAACCATATGTGTGAGTTACACTTGCTAATGACGTGTCAAATGAACCAATTAAAGAACGACACGTGTAATTTGAATTAAAAAAAACGAAATACATTTAAAGCAAAAAAAAATCTTTTTCCTTACTTTTAACCAAACCACCACCCCCCCCTCCCCCCTTCATCTTCTTGCTTTGACCTGTCAGCGTCCCCCATCCCCTTTCTCCAAATCCACCTTCATCCCAAGTCCCAACAAATTAAATGTAGCTACTGACTACACATTGAGGAGCGATACGTAAGCTACGCTACTTTAAGCCCAATTTCAAAAATTGAAGAACACAAGAGTAGAAGAATATAGCAGTTTTCTTCGGCGTTCTTCCGACTTGCTCAAATTTTTTAATCCAATCTCAGTTGTTACTTCACCACGTGAGTCCAAACTTGAAATGAGAACTCTAATCAACACTGATATCAAACCCCGATACCCAATTTTTACAAGCAACAACAAAATCAAAAGACCCAGTCGTTGTCTTCTTCGAATAGACTTCAAAAATTTCGAACCAAAGCCAATCGAATCAACTCCAATCGACCTAAATCCGCAGATTCCGTTTCACAAAGAAGTTTTCAACAAAGGTTTCAAACACCCAATCAATTTCGACCTCCAATTTTCAGATCAAAACAACCCAGCTTCTTCCACGATGTTGGACAATGAAGAACGATGGAACACGAACTCAAATTTCAAGAGCTGTGATGGGTATCGAAGACTTCGTTCCAAATTTGAAGTCTAGAGCAATGGCAAGGATTAAATGCAGATCAATTCATCGTTTTAATACCAGATAATGAAGAACAAAGATGCATAACAACGCACTCAAGCAAATTTTTCTAATTTTGTTTAAATTTTTTTGTAATTAATTAATTTTTTTTTTAATTTTTTGATTTGATTACTGAAAAAATGAGTTCATGCACCCAAGACTTTGTTAGCAAACACGCATATGCCACATCAGCAATATGTGTTTACTTGATACACTTAATAGCCACTTGAAGTGTCTAAATGGTAAATGGGTCAGTTGAGGTGTTTGTTTGGTTGTTACGGACAGCTTAAAGGGCCTGCTTATGTATTTCGCCTTTTTTATTTCCAACCTTATGAGAGAAACGGCACTCATAGTTCCCTTCCTCCAATCCAACAACCTTTTTTTTTGATAAGTACCAATCCATCACCTATTTATTACAATCGAAGATTATGTTAAAAGTAAGGTATAAGAGATAACAGCAGTTACTTACAGTAGAACCATGCAATGTGGTCTAGCGAAAGTAAAGCATGATTTACCACTATTGAAGCAGGACACGGAAGAAATTACATAGAAGAATATCTTAAAGATCCTGCAAAGTAATGTGCATAGGCACCACACCATCTGTTCATCCTCATTTAACTTCAAGATCTTGAAAATACCTGATTCTCCCACTGCACAGCCACCCCTAGAGCTTCTTGATGAGCGGACGAGAGATTATAATTTTCCTCAAATAGCCTCTCTATCTCCGAGGATTGTGAATCAATCTGAAAACAACAGAATAGAATGGTTTCCAATTTCACATAACAAAATGAGAAGAAAAAGAAAGACAGATAGAGGTTTTACCTCCATTAGAAGTTTCTGCCGGCTACTTTCCAATCTTTCAATGGCCACAGCCATATCATGTAATTGCTTTTCAAGCCTCACCTTGTCTTCCTGAAAGGGTGGAATAAGACCTTAAACTAACATCATTCCACCAAAACTTTATAATACATAATCTCGTTTTGAACAGGCGTTATAATATATAACCCTTGGACCATAGAGTTACCAAAGTACAACGGAACTTTTTTGAAGGGGCCAAAAGGATAAAGGGAATTAGCTAGAAAGTTAGCATGGTAAATAGACCAAAAGAAACAAAAATGAAATTGAGGAACAGTTTTACAAAGCAAAAACTGAGTCAACAGGGCAATTACACACAATGGGATTTAGCGGCATGATTTAAAAAACAACAATTTTAATCTCACTGGACGAGCATGTTCCTTGTCTACAGAAAAACATAATAAAACTCAAATTTAAAACGTTCAAAAATATTATCAACTGCAGACACATTGATTACCCCCGAGAATGTCTTCTGGGATGCCTTTCCGGTGACTTCATCTGTAATACGCATAACAGAAATACAGAAAAGATCAACAGATATCACGAGAAAGCCAACTGGTTGTTAAATGATAGATAATAAATACAAGACCAAAGTTCATATAACGCAAATGATTTCTAGTTAACTATCTTCGGTGATTCTTGTTTCTTATTCACTTCCTAAATTTTGTAGTGACTGTACTAATCTCACATTGTTTGCACCCCCCTCACTTGCTTCAATATGACCTACATTACTTTCTATTAATATTGATTGACATGAATTTATTGGATAATAACCTTCATCAATCCACATAGACTCTTCTGACATTGTTGAGTGCACACCCAATTTTTGAGCTTATAACTACTATTTTGCCTTTTCCTCCGAAGTCTTTCTTTTCCTTAATCTTGGGATAAATCTCTTGAACTAATAAAATAGCCATTGCTTTTCTCCCTCTTTTGATAAGTTTAAAAAAAAAAATTTGATAAGGACTTTTCTCCCTCTTTTTCCCCCGATAATGATCCAATAGCCATTGCCTTTATTTGCTGGCCAGAAAAGAAATAGTTATACCAACAATTCAATATTTTCAGCTATTTCCAGCATTCTATCGCTTTCCTTTCTAAATAACCTTTTAGATCTTGTTTCCAATGTCTGACTACCCTCCATCCTCCGTCCTAGATAATCTCAGGCCTGATCAACCTGCACTACTTCAACCAGAACATATCTCCACATCTATTGAAGTTTCAAAAGACCTTGTACAGGTACAATTAATTTTTTCTTTTTTCCATTTTCGACTTACTTTTCCAATTCCCCCAAATGCTAGTCTTAAGATGAGCAAAGCCAGTTGAGTATCTTCTTATCAAGTAGAATTTTTCCAACAAAATTTTTCTTCCTTTCAACAAGCTCGTACACAGTGCAATATTTCCTATGAATTTGTTTGACTTCAAATCATTTTTCCCCGATGAGTAAGAAATATTACGAAGGGGAGCCTTGGCGTAACTGGTAAAGTTGTTGCCATGAGACCAGATGGTCACGGATTTGAGCCGTGGAAACAGCCTCTTGCAGAAATACAAGGTAAGGCTGCGTATGATAGACCCTTGTGGTCCGGCCCTTCCCCGGACCCCGCGCATAGCGGGATCTTAGTGCACCGGGCTGCCCTTTTTGAGTAAGAAATATTAACTTCTCCATATGCAAATGAAAAAATAGCACTGATTATTTTCTCGTCATCACAATGAGGCCTTTTAATCTTCACAAAGAACTAGCATTTTAATATGTTGACTTTTTGAACTTTTATAGAATAATGTGTATAACTTGAATGTGGATAACGTAGTTTCACTATTCCCATGAACTTTCAGCTCCGAAAAATTCCTATTGATATTTAAAAAAAAGTCAGAAGTAAGCAAGCAGTCAAGTCATAAATAAAGATCCAAAAATTCCTTAAGCCTTTATTCGGGATGTATCATGGTTCAGCAAAAATAACAACAAACAGTAGTGCTTGTATTTACTTTTATACTAATTCTAAAAGCTAGGCACTTCAAATCTAACAAAATTGAATGATAAATACCTGAGACCTTATTGGACATAACAGCAAGCTTCTCTTCCAAATCCTGCTTTTGAGAAGTTAGTGCAGATATGCGCGCTTGCTCCTCCACTAACTGCTGTCTTTCTTGTTGCCTCAACAGGGTCATTTGCTGTAATTTTAAAATGGTATAGCAAATAAAATAAAGCATTAAGAGAGAATCCAGAAAACATAAACAAACAATGTACCTTTTTTTTTTATGAGGTAAGATAAACAAACAATGTACCTCTAATTGAGATTTTAGATTTGCTAGCTCCTTCTCCATAACATGCATATGATCTGGCGGATAATTCATTGGATTTACACCACTAACAGGACCGGACATTGCTTGCTGCTGTAATGAGTTAAGTTCTGCTCTTAGCAATGCTGCATCCTCTTCAGCCTAATCCCAAAAGGATTCACAATGTATTAAGGTATACCATTCCACGACAACTCATTTTAATGCAAGAAAATATATGCATACCCGATATTGTTCTTCTTCTACTTCCTTCACACGTTTCTTAATTGCACGAAGCTGAGCTGAAAGATCCTCCTATATTTGAATAACAGGGTTCATATGAAAAATGAAGATAGAGCAAATATAAGGCTGAAAGAAGCTATGGAATGGTAGTAGAAATGATGCGTACTCGTGCAACAACTGCTGCATCCTTTTCCATGGCAACATCCTTGAGTGCTTTTCTTAATGAAGGTACAGTATTTTGCTCCTGCACTTCGAAAGAAAAGTAAGTGAAGGCACCATCTACTGAAAAGAGGTCTCAAAAATCTTACCTAAATTCCCTTTTCTTCCTCCTTTGAGTGAATGATAAGATAAATTTCAGAGTGGTTTATCATCTAAGGAAAAGGATCCAAATGTGCAGACATACTCCCTCAGTCCATTTTATGTAAAGATCGTTGACTAGACACGAAGTTTAAGAAAGAGAGAAGAAAGACTTTGAAATTTAAACAAGTCATATGCATTTGTGTGGCTATAAAAGGTAAAATTGAAAATTTAAAGTTAAATTGTTCCTAAATATAAAAAAGTGATATTCCTTTTCTTGACAAACTAAAAAGGAAAAGAGTGTTACATGAAATGGGAAAGAGGGAGTATTTCAATAGTGAAAGAGCAACTAAGTACTATTGATGTACTAATATCTTAAATTTAAAGTAAATTTGTAGCATCATGGCGTCATCCACGTATAAACAGAATAGTGCTAGATTATGAGATAAAGACCGTATCATAAGGTAATGATATTTGTTTCATATTCCAATGTCTATGACTAACAGCAACAATGTCCACTGCTTACATCATACTTCATCAAAGTCCTTATATTCACTCCCAATACTTGTTGATAGTTTAAAGTAACAATCATTAAAGGGACATTATCAGATGTTACTGTGGCGTAACAGAGATGTGGTAACGAGTGGTGTTTGAGCTTCAGAAGGGGTTATTTTGATTGGGAAGTTGAAGGATGGCTACCTTGCTGCAAAAATTAAGTCTGGTATCACTAGATGCTGAAAATGAGGATTCTTTGCTATGGATTGGACAAAGAAATGGTGTTTTCTCTGTACAATCCTGCAATAAAATTTTCGTTGCCTTGGAGGATCAATTGGGAAGCCAAAATTCCTTACAAAGTGATATGTATCAGCTGGATATTGGCTCATGATGGATATTTTGAGGTTATTGGTCACCTTTGGCATCTCATTTTCATTATCTTTGGGATCAAACAGGTCATTCCAGCAACCAGTAAGAATCTCCTCTGCAGCTGGATGTATTTCAAAGGAAATAAGAAGCTGAAAATCATACAGAGGGCTATATGGAGGGCAAGAAACTTGAGGTGTTTTGCGGGCCAAGAAATTCCTATACAGGTGCTGAAATTTAAATATCCATGTAACTTAGCTACATGGTGTAATCTGGAGAATATGTATGATGACG
The DNA here is from genome assembly GCF_000390325.3 of Nicotiana tomentosiformis. Lineage (NCBI taxonomy): Eukaryota > Viridiplantae > Streptophyta > Magnoliopsida > Solanales > Solanaceae > Nicotiana > Nicotiana tomentosiformis. Next base: position 40,673,938 of record NC_090823.1, read on the forward strand.
GGAGACCGCTAGATTTTATAGATTCATAGCAGAGTTGAGCTTTATTCTATTCTGGCAGATGTAATATCCTGTACTCTCTTAGTGCTGGAACTTTCTATGAATTCAAAAAGGGACATTTTCGATTTCAAGGATCAGTAGAATTCCATAAACTCTTTAAAAACATTCAGAAAATTGATGACTTTCCAATAACTGATCATATAACTAATGTTTTCCAGAAGTACCCATTCTATCTATCTGTGGGCTATTTACATGACTGGTTCCGTTGTAGAATTATCACAAAAAACAGCATCCTTTCCCTATGACAAAAATGAATAAATACAGCATCATTTACCAGATCATTAAGACGCTTTTGCAACATGTTGTTCTCGGCTTCTTTTGTCTGAAGCTGAACAAGCAAAATTATAGAAGAAATCATGAACCATGAGAGATATTCATTAATACACTGACAAATTATTCTATAAGAGAAAAAAAAAAAAAACCTTTAAGGCCAGTGCTCTATTTGCTTCATCCAGTTCTGCATTATTTTTTTGAATTTGTTTCAATTGAGAAACTAAACCACTCATATCATTCTGCAGTTTGCCAATTAAGCATTCACAATAGGGAGGGGGGGAAATAAAAAATTGAACAGAAGAGAAGTGCACATTGAGACCTCTGATAGTCGAGTTGCACTCTCAGATCTTTTAATCCCCACAACCTCTGGCCAAAAATAAAAATAATAATTAAGATGAGGAGAAGAAAAGAGAAAAGGGTTCAGAAGATTAAAGCTTACCATTAGGGATATTGGTAAGATCGGGTCCAGAAGAGGTTTTGCTTAATCTCTCTGCTGCTCTCTTTTGACGAATTTCTTCCAACTGAAAAATGTTATATGCAAGATCATAAGCAGCGCAGCGCGGAAGAAACGACGACAACTTGCGCAGGTATAAAATTCTTACCGTTCGACGGCCAAGGGAGGCGTGGCGAGAGTCCATACCGGAAACCCAATCAATCTCAGACTCCTGCTTTGCCTAAATCAAATCCTTTTTGCTGTAGCCTGTATGTGTACAAATTAGGGGTGTGTGTTTGGTACGAAGAAATTCCCATTTTACAAAGTAGAAAATGAGTAAGATTACTACTGAATCATGGAAAAATATTTTTTGTTATACCAAACACACCCTAGGGGTCACAACTGCAATTATAGAACATAGTTTTGGGGAATATTTTTATTGTGTAAAAACTTTAGATAAATACATTTACTTTAATAAATTCACCTTTTATCTTGGAATATGTAAAAAATTTACTTATATGAATAATGGGATCTGTTTTATACATGATATGTATCTAAAATGCAAAATAGATTCTTTACCGCAAAAAGGTGTTACAAGACCTTCAAGGTCTAAACGGTCATGTACTGATTTTTATGTTAATAAACACGTTGAACAGGAACGAGGAGTTCCAATGTTAGTTATAAATTATAAGCCCATTAATAATATTTTAAAGTGGATTAGATATTCAATCCCTAATAAAAAGAATTTATTTGATAGATTGCATGATGCCATTATATTTTCAAATTTTGATTTAAAATCTGGTTATTGGCAGATTCAAATATCTAAGTCTGATAAATATAAAACTATTTGTAATGTCCCAATGGGTCAATATGAATGGAATGTCATGCCTTTTGGTTTGAAAAATGCCTCTTCTGAATTTCAAAAAATAATGAATGATATCTTCATGCTTTATACAAATTTTATAATTATTTATATTGATGATATTTTAATATTTTTAAAAAATATTAAAATTCATTTAAAACATTTGAATCTTTTTACAAAAATCATAATTCAAAATGGCTTAGTCATTTCTAAACCAAAGATGGCCTTTTTCAGACCAATATATGATTCTTAGGTCATAATATTTAAAATGGAAGAATAGTTTCGATCCAAAAAAGTATTGAGTTTGCATCTAAATTCCCTGATGTCATAACTGATAAGACACAACTCCAAAGGTTTCTGGGAAGCCTTAATTACATTTCTCCTTTTATAAAGGATCTTGCTAAGGATACTTCAATTCTTTATGAAAGATTAAAGAAAAATTCAAAAGCATGGACTGATGATCATAGTAAATCAGTCAGACGAATTAAGCAGAAGATTAATAATCTTCCATGTCTTACACTTGCTAATCCAAGTTGGGCAAAAATAGTTGAAGCTGATGCCTCAAATATTGGATTTGGTGGAATATTAAAACAATGTTCTCCAATTGATAAACAAGAATATCTTGTTCAATTCTATTCGAAAAAATGGAATAACTCCCAAAAGAATTATGCTACTGTGGCTAAGAAAATCCTTGCTATAACAAAATGTGTATTAAAATTTCAGACTGATTTATATAATCAGAAGTTTTTAATAAAAACTGATTGCCAAGCAGCAAGATTTATCTTTAATAAAGATTGCAAGCATGATGTTTCTAAATAAATGTTTGCAAGATGGCAAGCTTTATTAACACCATTTGATTTTGAAATAATTTATAAAAAAGGGATAGATAATAGTCTCCCTGATTTTCTCACTAGAGAATTTTTGAACTAATAATTTCTTTAATTTTTGCCAGGATATGAGGCCCGAGTATAGACCTCTTCGGGGAAGAGGACGAGGAAGGACACCTTCTTATGGCAGAGGGAATATCATTGTCCAAATTGAAAACCAACAACTAATAGCTGCTAATATAGCAGGAACATCGGATTTTAATACTGAACACCCAATGTACAAAGAATTCCTAGATTTTATGAAATCCAAATAAGGTAATAATGATAGTCCATCGTATTCATCGGCATTACCAGATGATAGCCATGAGGCTATTGAAGTTTATAACCAAAATGAGAAAAAAGAGTTAATAACTCTTTTAGAACAGTCTGGACTAAAATGGAAAGACAATCCTTGGCAACTTATGATCAGATATTTTAATACAGCATCATATGCCACACTTTCATATAAGTACAGGATGTATTATGAATTAGTCATGGCATCTACTGGCTCAGCTGAATTTCACCATTTTTACCCTGCTAATACAAAGAGAATTTATAATTTCTCTAAAACTATCATAAAAAGGATCCTAGCCTCAGATGAATGGGGGCTTAGCACATTCAAGGAAAGGGAATATACCTATCATGAGCAAAAACTCCCGATAAAATTTAATTATTGGGATTATAATGAATGCTTTAATAAAGCTCTGTTATATAAAAATGCTAATAAAAAGCATTACTGGTTCATAAAGCTTTTTTCTAATATGTATGAACAACAGATCCCAAACTGGTTCTGCAATTAGTGGATGTTATATGGTCCATCATTGAAAATTTTTTCAGAACAGTTTAAGAGTTTATATACTCAATGGGTAGATATATCTCCCAAGATTATTGATCTATAAAAAGAAGATATCTTCTTTAAAGGGATGGTTACTATGTATTTTTTTTTTATAGAATTCTCTATCCCTTGGATAATGAAATGGGATGTAGAAGTCAGTTATACAGCAGAAGGGTTCCCATACCTAAATAGTGAGACCTTAAGGACCATGCTCCAAAATCTTATATGTAATACTTTGACAAATTTTAGATGGTATAAGGATGTTTTGAGACTAATGTCAAAATTTTAGAGGATTTAAGTCATTTCAAACAAATAACTAGACAATTTCAAATGAAGAAAGGTACTATGAGCAAAGCAGAAATACTGGCTTCATACATGAGGGAGGTTAAAAAATATTTAATCAAAAATTTAGAGATAGAGCTACCAAATGATATCTCTATAGCATCTACAGATCATACCATGAAAAATGAAGTAATCATAGCAGGAGAATCTCAAGAAGAAGAAGATAATAATGACGTGGACCTCGAAGATGTAGAAATATTTCTACAATAATTCAAAGAGGTTGTGGAAGAATCTTCTAACAACAAGAATAAAGGAAAAGAAAAAGTGTAAAAACACAAGACCCCGTCTCTTAGAATTATTGGGATAATAGAGAAGAAAGAATTTAATAAAAGCAGTGGGACCTTCTGATAAAGAAGAATCAACTTTATAAAAATTGTTTGCTTTATTACTTTTCCTTTTCATCTTGTCACCCATAATGTAATTATTTTTCCGGCCATTTTACTATTTTGTTTTGTCCATTTTTGTTAGAGATCCATTATATAAGGATCTGAAATTTTTAGTTTAGGGACAGGCTTCGGCTAATAGCTCTCACCTCTCTCTAAATCTCCAATCTCTCTAGAATCTCATCTCTTGTAAATCTCCCTTGATAACAATTTTATATTTGGAATAGAAATCAGAAAAGGTTACTTGGGCACAATCCGGCGGTCTCAGGTATTTACTTTTAATTTAGATATTCATTTAGCCTAAATGATAGGCTAAATAAGTGTTGTGATGAACTTATACATTCTAGCCTATTCTTAAAACATATGTTGTTGCTAGTTTTATACTGTATCACTCAATGGTTCTGAGGTTGAGACTATAGAGTCCGAGCAATTTAATAGTCCAGGCAGTAAACCTTGGTTATGGCAGCATAACTGGTGGTCCTTAAGACTCGTATTAGCCAGGTGGGCGTTGAAAGAGTCATGAGGAGGACCGTGGTTTAAGATTTTCTTGACAGGACTGTGGCTTGACAGGGCTGGTGTCTTAGTAAAATTTTATCATGTAGTTCCATTAAAGCGATCCGGTCTTAATTTAGTATCAGAGCCATGTGAAAGAATAGAAATAGGTGAAAAGTTTAACATATTCCAGAAGATTAGGGGACCAGAAGCGAAGCCCCTAAAAGATTAGGGAAAAAATAAATAAATGTAAGGACATGAAGAAAGTAACAATAAAAATAATTAAGCCTGCAGAAGATACAGTTAGAGTGCAAATAAATAAATTTATGGGTCAGATCCTACCATATAAATAAAATGCGATAAAGTAAATTAGGTGGCTTAGCCAACCATAATGCAGAGTAATATAAATGTAAACTTGAGCAAGAGTAAAATAAAGGGATAATACATAATTACCCCATTGGGGTTGTCCTGCTTTTCCAGATGCACCCTTATACTTTGCGGGGGTCCTATGACCCCCCTAACATTACCCCCCACTTTGTTTGAACTGTAATAAATATAACCTTTTGAGATAACTACCAGTTTTAAGAAAATCAGTGGATGGCACGCACCAACCAAATTTTGACACGTGTTATTCTTTTTTAATACTATAAAATTCTCTTTTTATTCATTATTTATTTATTTTACCTTTTATTTTCCCTTTTTCCTTTCTTCTTCTCCCCAATCCCACCCCCTCTCAAGTCTCATTCCCCAGTTCGTCCATTCCCCCAATTAGTTCATTCTTCTTGATATTTTTTTTTTATTTCAAATTTCCCCCATTTCTTTCTTCTTTGTATTTTCGTTGCGCCCCTTCTGGTGGAGGAGGGACAGTCTAATTAGGTGGTGGAAGATGGTGAAAAATGAGTAGGAGACCGAAGAAGAGAGGTGGTGGCCGTCGGAGGAGCAGTAGTGGTGTGGTGGCACACTCTCTGTTTTTTTCATCAGAATACTTAGGGTTTAAAATTAAAGAACCCACTGAGCACACTCTCTGATTTTTTCATCGGAAGACTTAGAGTTTAAAATTAAAGAACTCACTGAGCATATTTAACAGAGAGACTTTTGATTTAGAAAAATCAGACATGAGATATCAATCATCAAGGGATGAGTGGATTTTAAAGGCTTAAATGGTGTTGGGACAAAGACGATGTGGACTGTGGCATTCCAATTAGTACTCCTTCATGCTTTGATTCTTCTTTTCAGATGGAATTATAAGTGGAGCGTTGATAGATCAACTGTGTTATTTCTATTGCTGGAGAAATAACTGGTGTTGTGTTCACCATTACCGTCGCTAAAGAGAATGTCTACGACTACTGGTTGAGACATTCATAACAACGTGAAAATGAAGAAGAAGAAAACAAAAAGAAAAATGCTTCAAAATTAAAGGTTTAATATTTTTTTCCGCTTCGTACTCTACTTCAAGAGAGTGTATTCACTCTCTAGTTCACATAACCCAAAAAGGTGGTATTTATTACAGTCCAAATAATGTTAGGGGGGTCATAGGACCCCCGCAAAGTATAAGGGTGCAACTGGAAAAGCGGGACAACCCCAATGGGGTAATTATGCATTATCCCTAAAATAAATATAAACTTGATTGTTATTGAAACTGAAAAATTGATAATACTAGTTAAAAACTTATAATAATATACTAGAGAGAGAGCTCTAACCAATTCTAGAGAGAGGGAGAGAATTCTTTCTCAAAATGATAGTGTAAGGTGTGTCTTTTACAAGTGATATAGGGGCTATTTATAGCCAAAAACTAAAAATTACATAGTGCTTTCTATTGTCATTCATGATATCATTAGAAGTAAGTGCTAACTGATGTCATGGATGATGTCAACTGTCATGTCATTGTGTTGTCGCACTGATATAATTTCTGATTAATTTCTCAGAACATTAAATCAGAGTCTTCTTCTTCTTTTTCTTCTGATGATTTTTCAGACGAAGATGCTTGATTTTGTTGACCTGGAATTTGTGTCTTGAGGGAATCAAGAATTTTCTCCATTTGCTGAATAAAATCAAGCCTGCTGCTGGAACTGGCTAGTTGTGCATTTGTAATGGACTTTTATTGTAAAAATAAAATTTGGGCAGCATCTGTTATAGCTAGATACTGCGGATGAGACAAAAATCACTTGTCTACTGCTGGCACATAGGCTTCGGATGAATCCCATATTTTGTAACATTTGCAGTGGCCTTGGAGGGCTAACCACGATAGTCCTTTATGTCCTTCTGGCTTGTGGAGGAAAATTTCTGGGAGTATATCCATGGGATATGAAATCTGTGAAAAAATTGGAAGAGTATGGGTATTTGCTGCTCACTAGAAAATCTGTGGCAGAAATAATCATATCTTTCTTTTACTGGTGATGGGAGGAGTTCAGTTCTATGACCATATGCAAGCCACCATTGATGTATAAACCACTAAGGGAATTCAAAGGTTAATTGTTTACTCTAGAGGATGAACCATGAATGCTTTTCGAGTTGGTTTTGGAAGGTGAAAGCATTCTTCCATGCTGCTTGGTAGTCATAATAATGTAAAATTGTAGATCAAAAGGCTGAGAAAGTCTTTTGTATTTAGCTGGATAGATTCCTCATTCTTTTGGTAAGATTATTTTGTTAATCCACACCGTGGTATGTGTGACATATGATTGGTTCTGCATTATTTTGTAGGGTTTAAACAAGTAGGATCTGGTATCTGTGAGAATGAACTCATAGTATTTTTGGTTATGTTTGTGGGTGTTTTGAATGAAATTGACTGAAGGGCTAAGTATTTTCTTAGCTACCTCTTGGGGTCTGGAATGCTAGAATTTTGGTTCAATTCGAATGAGTGGGTAGATACTTTCATTCTTAATATAAGTGGGTTCCTCGGAGGAGGAGTCTTTGATTGAAGAAATAGGTTGGGGCACTGGTGAAGAAAGTACCTGATTGGTTGTAGTTTTGGGGATGTTGGATAAACATCCAGTAACTACAATGGGGCTTTTAGCCTCAAATATTTTTTGTGTGGTGCTTCTAGCAACCACAGGAAGTGAAGAGGCCATGTGACTTTGGGTCGCCACAGAGTTGAAAGAAGATGTGTGACTTTGTACCGCCACATTGGAATAATAATTTTTATACAATTGGTACTGATCTTTCAGTTATTTTTTAAATAGGCCAGGCATAGTCATTTGATCTTTAATTCCCATGAGTTGGCGCCATTGCATGAATTTTTCTTCTGTCTTGCGTTTGAGCTTGTTGAGATTTTTCTTGCTCAACTAGGTCTGCCCATTTTTTTGGACTGGAAATTGGAATGGGTCCTGAACTTTCTATCATATGAACTTGGGGGACTTCGCTCATGAAGTAGTCTGATGGCTTTCTGTATTTGGGCCGGCTTGGTCCAGCTACGCCTTTTGAGAGTTGCTTTGAGGCAACTGAAATGGTTTGTTGTTTGAAAACAACATCTGTAGCAGACTGTTTGATTATCACTTCAGTCATTTTTTCCTCCGGCGGAGGAAGAGAAGGTATTGGGGGATCTGAAATTTCTGCTTTCTTTTTTCTTGGCATTTTATCTCCCCTGCAAGAACTCTCGGGTAAGAAAATCTGAAATACAATTTGATATATGTTTCTTCTTCATCCAGAAACAGTTCCTTCATGCCAGCTAAGACTTCATCTTCCTCAGATCCCCACATTATGTCAGCTTGATGAAATGTCTAGTGCAGAGGTGGTACTGGTTGTTCCAGCAAATAATAAGGACCACTCCATGGCGGCGAGACCCTTGCCAGGTTCATATCCTGTCCATATTAATATGCTTTATATCTTGTTACTCCACCATCGATCCTTTTTAATTGTGTTGACTCGCTCAATGCGATGGTACGTTTCTCCACCCAACATCTTCCTATTCTCGATGACTGGAATGGCCCGATTGGTGTAAATGGGGTTGCTTCGACCATCTGAAGTTTCGACGTTCTCAGCTATAGTAGCGTTGTCCTTCCTGATACCACTCAAATCATCCATTTTCCCTTACCCTTTGCTTTTGCCTTAAGGATCACTTGGTGGAGGAGGAGGTGGAGGAACTCCGGATCTAGTGTGATATGCTGACGATGCCAGTATGCACGAACTAACTTTGGGGAATATGAATAATCAAAAAGAAGAAAAAGCAAAAGGTAACCAAGTTAGTAAGGGGTATTGAAAGAATGCTTGCAATATTAAACATGTTTTGCAAAATCATGTAATAATTCGCGTCCTAATTTGGGGACCTCATTGTGCCCGAGGTAGGCCTAAGCGACACATAGACTTGGAGAAAATTGATGCCAATAATTGCATCATTTCATTAATGTGAAAATGAGCCAAACCTTCACTAAATCGACAATAATAATAAAGTTACTAATGGCATTTAGCCTTATTACAATTGAAATATAAAACTAAGCTAGAAAACAATAAAGAACATTATTTGCTAGTCTACTTGGTCTCTGAAGGACCTTTTCCGTGCTTGTCTCTTTTGACTCCATCAACCAAGTTCTCTAAGTTGCGCATATCCAATAATAAATAAGCCTTTGCTAGATGCCCTCCTTCATTGCCATCCGTGTTCTGACAATCTGAAAGGCTCTTCCTTATTTTCCCCTCAAACTCCATCAAACCTTGCTCTAAATATTCCAATCTCACGGTGGACTTAGTGGCGATGTCCTTCCATTCATTAATTGCCTCCATGTCCACTTTGTGTTGTTCCAGGTACCTAGCTTCAGACTCAAAGACCCTTTTGCGTAACCTCTTATACTTGACCTGTGCATCAGCATCATCATCATCAATGATCTTATTTTCCAAATTGACCCTGGCTTGACGTCTCCTGCTATATCATCTACTAACCATGATGGATAGAAATACACATGACTGGCATGGTACCTGTTTGGCTCGATAGTCTCTTTTTCCACAATGACCTTCTGGTTCCACATATGTTGCGCCTCGAACTTGAAAGGAATGATGTCCCCTTTGAAATCTGCCTTGTACTGGACCATGTTGGAAACCCGAGGTATGACCTGTTTTCTTCCTGCTTGTCTCATTATCCTTATAGGAGCATAAAGATAAATGCCTCGCAACCCGATCAATACCAAAGGAGTAGTATCTCTCGACCTGATGATGAACTCACTGCTAGGAAACCACTCAAACATCCAATGTACTTTCTCGTCTGTCAGATTACTAAAGAAACACACCCAACTTACAGCACTTCCGGGCTGTGCGAACCTATCTGGGATGAATGTCATTTTCTTTGGATGGTGGTAGGCTATGTAGTCATTCAATGGCCGTCGCAGAAGCTCTTGATGATATTCTCGCTTTTGAAAGTTTTCCAATAACCAGACTTGCAATAATAGATTACAACCTTCAAAATGTCCGAACCCATGCTTGCACCGATCTAGAGCGCGATACAGTTCAGCTAGGATCATAGGGATGATGATGTAGGTTTTCCCCTCGATGCCTTCCATTAAAGTTCTTGCAACCATAGCTAAACGAGTGTAAATCCTTCCCCCTTTCATTGGAAATATCAACAAACCCAAGAAGCAAATGATGAATACATAAACTCGGCAGGGCGTCCAACCTAAGGAGGTAATGGCAAGTTCCTCATGATGAACACGATATGACTTACTATGCCTGTAACGCTCATAAAGGAATTCAAATGGGATGTCCTGCTACCCGATTACTATGTTAAAGTTGTTTACTTAGGCGCTCTAATTCAATTCTAAGTCGTACCCTATGCGTGCACTACCCGTCCATATCTATGGTCCAAGAGGCATTGGACCTCTATTTAAGGTGGTTCTAGATTTTACTTAGGCTGCTTAAAATGATAAAATTAGGTGACATATAAAATAAATTAGACTTCATGTAAGGACAGTTAAGGGCTCAAGTTAGCCTCCACACTTAAACAACAAATGCACGCAAAACAGGTTCTCACATTAGGCGTTAGCCAGTTTCGAAACTGAGGCGAATTAAAGTCATTAAGCCCTATAGACATGGTTTCTATGTGACCTTGGATTCAAATGTGCAGGCAGTTTCAGATGCAAGGTGCCACTTTAAACTAATAGATATGATTTCCAAACAACTATACAGTTTAAGGGTATCTAGTATTGCAATTATAGGTTATAAGTGATTAAACCTATAGACATGATCTCTAGGTGATTTACGCAGTGGTTGGCAGTGATAACCATTGGAAATACTCAAAATTACTCAGTTTGATCCTATGGGCATGCTTTCTAATAGTGACATGGCTAAGCAATGAAATAATGTTTGGAATGTTCAGCATTAACACTTTAAAGCGAGTGGTAATACCCTATAGGCAGGATATCTAACGATTAACGATTAAAACTGATTTTTTATACTTAGCCCCTATAGGCATATTTTCTAGGTGAGCAGTATGATAACAATAGCAAATTAACCAATTAAAGTCCTATAGGCATGATTTCTGGATGAAGATCAATAGAACATAAGCTAGTATAATCCTATAGGCATGGTATCTAATGAATATGCTGCAGTTATTGAAGGAATGGTTATTGACATTTGTTTCCTATAGGCATGATGTCTAGTAACACATGGCAGTAGACATAGGAATAAATATAGCATTTATGCCTTGGTAGTAGACAAGTTGTGTGAGTGTGCGATTCTCCTAATGGCATGATTTCTACCAGTGCACATGGAAATTGAATGGCATAGATAGCAGGTTGGACAACAAGTAGACCATACGAACCCTATAGGTATGTTTTCTACCCTTTCATGCAAAACATTAGGGTATACCCAATTCCCCGATTTCACTAACACCCCCAATTGTTTATTAAAAAATTATTACAGACCCAATGATGAATGTAATTACAACATATTATACAAGCAATAGCAGTAGGCCTATAGCAGGACCAAAAGGAGATACCCAGTATTGCATGGGCCTTCAGCAAATGCTTTCTTCACAAATAGCATGCCCAGATCCCAACAGGGGGCTATATTCATCAGCACAGCCCAGAAACCATAGAGGAACTCAAACCAAACCAAACAGCCACAGATTGATCATATGACCCAAACATTGAATCACACAGAAACCACTTAAACAACCCAATTTGCATATTCAGCAGATAGAATGAGGAAAGAACTGAGTGTCAGAGACAATAAGGTCTCAGTAGTAAAGAGGGTGGCCAAAGAACCCCAAGTCCTAGTGTGTCAGAGTTCACAAGGGTCTCAAATGGACCCCGAGCAGTGCTCACACTAGGGAGGTCAATAGAGAAAGTATTAGTGGCCTTCGCTTTCAGCTGGCCAAGAGTGATAGATTCAGAATAGTGTAGGCAACAAATGAGAGTGAGAGAACAAAGGTTAAGGGACAGAATTTGAAGAGATGCACTTGTATTTTATAAAGCAAACATAGCAAAGTTGTCTAAAACACAGAACATGCTAGTTAAGGAGGTCAACAAGACTTAGAGGAAGATGGCTATTACAGGTTCAACACTTAGTAAGAGATAACACATTGGTATAAAGCACATTGAGAGTTAGAGGAGAAGAAAATTTCCTGAGATCACAAGGTTAACATACAAAGGTGCATAATACCAAATAGGTCTAGGTAGGGCACTAACTTAAAGGGTTAAAGCCTAAGGGTCCAAATCATACTGAATATCCTCTACAACACCAGAAAGCAGACATGCCAATTTATCACTAAGACAAACAGTCTCAAATATTGTAAGGAAATACAGATTAAGATAGCCACTCTAAAATCTCAAATAATCACTAAAGGGGTATGGAATTAAGTAAGCCAAAGACATGCTGAGTGACACAATAGCAGGGGAGCAAGTCACAGATTTATAACACATTACAGATGTGAGGCAGTCATTGCAGGAATTCAAAGTAGAGTAGGAAAGTAAACTTATGTCAAACAGTAATGTAGACATTCAAGTACCAATACATTAGGCTAAATGAACTTAAGAGAGTCTAAATTATTCAGATGAAGCATATTCAAATAACATATCTCAAAAACTGGAGATTTTAAGTAAAAGGCCAAGAGACCCTTACATAATATAATAAATTTCTTTGACCCTTACTCTCTTTGTTTATCTTGCCTATTTTTAATCCACATAATCTTAAGTTCGACCGGGACCCATAGTTGTGGACCTCGAAGAGTGCCTAACACCTTCTCTTTGAGGTAATTTGAGCCCTTACCCGATATTTGGTGACGTTGACTAGTCAAACATAGTTATCTACATAATAGGTGCTCTAACGCACCTCAAAAATCGTTAGGTGGCGACTCTTCTTCTTTTAGCACTCTATTTCCCATCCAAAAGAGTTGTCAACATGCCAAAACCTGCTTTCGTGAGAAAAACAAGGCACAACATTCGCGTTCACGAAAGGGCGTCTGCGTTCGCGATGGGCGAGCTGGTAAAGCTTTGCGTTCGCGAGCTTTATCTCGCGTAGAGGAAACTAGAGGGCAAAAGCTGGTTGTGCTTCACGAATGCGAGGGACTTGCCCCATTCGTGAAGAAGGTCGGACTGACAGTAAGGTTTTAAAAACAGGATTTGGCCATTTTCATTTCATATCCTCCATGAGAGCCAACCTTGGAGCGATTTTGGAGCACTACTTTCATCTTTAATCATGAGGTAAGTGATTTAAACCAGTTGTGAGTTAAATATACGAATTTAGGCTTGTATTCATGGAAATTTGTGGAAATTATGAGATTTTAAGAGAAAACCTAGAAATTGGTATTTTTGGAATTTAACCATGAAATTGGACATGGAATTTGGAATAAATTATATATTTAAGTTCGTGGTATTATGGGTAAAATTTATCTTCGAAATTTTCAGAATCCGGGCACGTGGGCCCGATGGTTGATTTTTATAGACTTTTTGAGCGAAGTTGGGAATTATTTAAATTGATTAATTATGGGTATTAGAGTACCTTTTGATTGGTTTGCACAGTGCTTGTATAGGATTGGATCGACGAGCTTTGGTTTGGGGTGTTAGAGAGGCCTTGGAGCTGGTTTTGGGACTTCGGAGCGAGGTAAGTCTCATGTCTAACTCTGTGAGGGGGAAACTATCCCTAGGTGATGTATTTTTTATGTGTTACTTGTTGCGGGGGCTACGTACGCACCAGGTGACGAGAGACTTAGGTTGCCGCCATGCTATAACTGTACTATTTGAGTTGTCTCTTGCCTATTAAATTCCTTCATATTACGTTGCGACTTGAGACTAGACTTGTGTAAAGTGATAGACTTTCTACTGTAGAGACTTGACGGGCTTCATGATAAGCCGTGGATTTAATTGTACTCTCCTTACAAATTTCTCCCACGTTATGCGTTCTCGCCGAAAGGCTTCCCTTAAAAATTTATAACTTACACGTCTATTCATGAGTGGGGTCAAGGACCCGTTAAAGCTTCTTATTCTAATGGGATCGGTTTGTTCGCCTCGGCATGATATATATATCTATGGTTCGTGCCATTCGACCCTCGGCAGTGCGCACACTATGATGGATCGGGCCGTACGCCACGACAGGATTTATGTACCACACTCTCATGGGAGCGGGTCGTTCGCCTCGGTAATAAAATAGATGTATCTATGGTTTGGCAACGTTATGATGGATCGGGCCGTACGCCTCGGCATTTCTATAAAATACTCTTATGAAATCGTGCGTAATAATTGGCAAGAAGCCAACATATCTGTGAGCTTTTCCTGATTGAACTATGGCGACCTACCTGGTAAGGTCCATTGTTATATACTCCGATTGAGGAGGTAGATACTAGCTGAGAGTTTAAGTTATTGCTGAGAGGAGGATTGTACCACGTGTTATACTTGTTACTTCGCTTATTTTCTCTGATTCACATCCGTTTACTTCTACTGTATCTTTCATATTGGACTTCTAGTAAGTGTTGATGTCGACCCCTCGTCACTACTTCTCTGGGGTTAGGCTAGATCCTTACTGGGTACATATTGATTTATGTACTCATACTACACTTGCTGCACTTTTTAGTGCAGGTACACATATGTCTGGTGGTCTTTGGGCGCAGAGGTGCGGCCATTCCAGAGACTTTACCGTGAGCTGCATCTCATGTTACGATCCGTAACCTGCAGAGTCTCCATCAGAGTTATTTTTATTTTCCTGTCTAACTTCTATTCAAGGCAGATATTGTATTTTATTATATTTCCTAGTTGATGCTCATGCACTTGTGACACCGGGTTTTGGGGGTTCCTACGGGTTGTTCACTTTCGTAGTTCGTGTAAATTCTATTTCGCACCATTTCATTAATAAAAATTATGATTTTAAGATACTAGAATGAGTAATTAAATTTAATAATCACTCTTGACTTGCCTGACGGCGGTGTTCGGCGCCATCACGACCACTAGTGGATTTTGGGTCGTGACAGCTTGGTATCAGAGCATTAGGTTCACTTAGGTATCACGAGTCATGAGCAAGTCTAGTAGAGTCTTTCGGATCGGTACAGAGACGTCTGTACTTATCTTCGAGAAGCTACAGGGCTGTCAGGAGCACCTCCCTTCTCGATTTTCCCCATCGTGCAGTTTGATTCCAGTGAGGATTATGCCTTTATTTTCTTCATACTCAATCTTATGCGATGCGAAATACTTGTTATCAATTGGGCGTCGAGGAGTTGTAGTGGTACTGCTGACGTGGTGCAGGATGTTTTTCCCTGTATGTTCGGGCAGACTATTATCGTCGCCTTGCGAAAGGATGTTCTTTTGTTCCAGCTCAGTACCTGTATTTTCTATGGTTTCGAGACTGTGCATGGATTGCTACAAATCCTATGCATTGTTATCGCACAATGTTGGTGTAATGGTAAGGTGCTCATATATGTGTTGAGGCAGTGAATGGCTTAAAGAGAGGATTTTTAGTGCATGATTAAGGGGTTCAACATTTAATTCCACCGGAGGAAAGGCAATCGGACTATAGATGTCCATGTTTGGTTGATAAAATAACGAGACTTGATAATTTTGAGCGTGTGGGAATTTTCATTGTGATGCGGTGCCATCGTCTTTGAACGCATTACGGTTCACCAGTGTTATGGTCTTCTTCGATTTTGCTTTTGGGGCAGGGTGTTGTGAAATGGTACCCTAGAAGCGGTTGTCAGAGATAGCTGTGTGCAGCAATTCAGAATCGAATTGGTATTTTTAATATTGATGGCTCGAGAAAGATGATCTTCGAAGAGGCTTAGAGTCGGTAACATTTTATTGGTTCAGGTGCTATATAGATGCATTTTGATTTGATGCCACATTTGGGCAGCCAAGTGTGAGGGAAGACATGACGGGAAGTGTTTCGCGGTGGTCGAAGTACTAGTAGGACAGGTATGAGAAGTAGAGGTCGAGAATTTGCTTAAAGGAGATGGTTTAACCGAAGTAAGAGTGACAGATTGGCATAGGGATTCTGTGGTCTGATAGCCGCGTGCCTTGAGAAAGTGTAGAACGGGTTGGGAATCGTGACAGAAGGTGATTTGGCATACAAATTTTATTTGGAGCGATGGTTACTGTATGAAGAAAGATTGAATATGGCAGAAAGGAGTTTGTTTGAAATGAAGAGGGGTATGAAGATTTGATTATCGTTTCATGTGCAATATGACTTGAGTTCGGAAGGTATTGTTAAACTTTTAGTTGATGTCAATAGGGAAGGAACAGACTTATATAGCTGGTGGGTGAGCATGAGCTCAGGAGAATTTACTGATTACGTGGTAGTTGTACATAGTGCAGCGTCTTTGGAAGATGTCGGTAAGGAATTACACAGGTGGGTTATCTCTTATGAGAAGGTTAGCGGTGGTGTGATGTTGATGAAGCTTCTGCGAGGAACATTACTTGCTACTAGGTAAGAGGTTGAGTGTGTGTCTGTGACTGGTGATTCAGGATGTTCATGAAAGTCTTAACAAAATACTTTGAGAAGTCTGGCGGGTTAACGGTGCGAGATCATGGTAATTGAGAAGGAGAAATCATTTTGGGCTTTGAATTATGTGATGGTAGCTTAAAGCTAACTGGGGGAGCCCCACCGTTTGTGATTGGATCGCGTGGTTTTTTGCTTGTGTGATTTTTGGTTGTCGGTGCATTGGCAGATTATTTATGACTAAGAAAGGGAAATATCAGGGGTAATTCAGCAAAGAACTTGATGGATGTGTGCTAGATTCGACGTTATTGATGTATGTTCAGGTTTTTGGGAAGACTCAGAACTTATGCTTTTGTGGATGTGATGTACAAGGAAAAGAATTAAGCCAGTTGCTTCTTTGAGAGGCTGTTCATATGCCAGTAAAGTGTTGGAGTTTGGTCATATTTGGGACCAGGTCAGAGTGGGTGACTCTAGACAACGGTCCTAGTGGATTCAAGAATTGAAGTACAGTATTAGAGGAAAGGAAGAAATAGCTTCAGACTCGCAGAAGGTCTTGTACAATGGGTGCACCAGTTGGAGATGCTATTGTGTGCGTAAAGAGGTATAAGATGAGTCATGGGTATTGAGACGATGTGGTCTCGCAATTTGGGACACTCGGGATGAGTGCAGATTGAGTTTGTTATATTGTGAATGGGGCTATTATATTTTTAAGCCATGTCAAGAGTAAATTGGAAGAAGTTTGGTCGGTTAGTAATGGTTGAATCGATATGATTGTGGCAATGATCAGTTCCTTCGGCGTGTGAAGTTACACATGTGGTTTGTGGTTGTGCGTGCGGGCTCAACAACCACCATAACTTGATTGATTTGGGAGGTATTTTATTTAAATGGCCTTGTGGTGTAAACGGATTCCGAAGGAGTCATGGCGGTTTAGATCACGACTTAAGGTTGTATTTTTTGCGGTTTGGGAATTCAGTTTCATGTTGGATGGGCTCTTTGGAAATGAGCTAAATATAAGGTTTCTAGCCGATGAAGTGTTATTCTACTGGTAGCTCAGTGGTTATGATGAATTCGTGTATTCTCGCATAGCGGCATTATAGGTGCAGTGAACAACATGGGAATTGGAAGTTGAGGATCAAGGTTGCGGTTCGGTGTTGATAAGAATGTCACGAGCTCGGATGAGTAGGAAAGAATTCAGATATTTAGAGTAAGCTGGCGTTACCTTAGTGTCGCCTGAGAATGGTGTTCTGTGGAAGAGGCATTGTGTATTGAGTTGCGGGTTGTGATTTGCCTTACAAAATTGGTGCGGTCGGTGGTATGGATGTGCGGACTTTGCTACCTGAGCGGAAGGTCGTGGGAGCGCACCCCACATAGGGATTGGTATAAGTGTGGCATGTTAGTCACTTGATTGCCAAAGATTTAGACCAAGTAAGTAGGTTATGGTAATATCGCAAATGCGAGAGTTTATGCATGAGAGGCGTCCTATCCTTTGGGTTGTGGACCATGTGAGTTTGTTTCGGATTTGACGACTTGATTATTCGCACACGTGTTGAGGTCCTGTGTAGCTTGTGGTGTTATGTGATCAGGATGGCTCTCGAGATGTATGTCATTTATTGCACCTTAGTTATCCTTGGGTTTTGTAGTGTATGGTGCTATTCGTCTCCCCAGAGTTGTATTCTTCCACTTAGCGTGCTTATGGACGACATTCGGTATTCCGTAGGTAGAAGCATTATGGCTTGATGAGCATGTCCTTATTTATTGTTATGAGTGGATCGGGTGGAACGCCGCCACGGGCACGTTATTTGGATCTGGTTGCACGCCGCAATGGTATCATGTTTGGATCGGGTTGCACGCTGCAATAGTGTTATGTTGAGTACGGTTGCCTATATCTATTCCTGTATTTTTTTTTCTCATTCTCCAAGAAGGGTTCATAACGTCTGTTCAACCGTTTTATTCGTTGCGCGGGCTGGGTAATTCTTTCCAGAGTTCGTTCCTCTTTATGTGTCATATTCGAGTTGTAGCTTCTCGACACATTGATGGTGTCATATGAGATCTGAGTCAGTGTTTGAGGTGGCTATTGCCTGAGCAGCTTGTACTGAGTGAGACAAGATTATTGCACATGAAGTTTGTGCAATCAGATTTATATAAGGTACATTAAAGGGAAAATATCGTTATTCAGTTCAGAATGAGGTAATAGTTCTTGTCAGGAGGAGAGACTCCATGAATTATTGATTCGGCAGGTGGTTATGAGTTTCTACACATCTCTTTCGTCGTGGCAGTATTGCGAGATTTGGAACAGGATTTATATGCATCATGATATGTATTGCGAGCATCGGATTTGTGAAATTACAACTGTTGTGGTCGGAGGATGTTATTATGGGCATGTGAATTATGCGGGCCATGGTGTGAATTCATCAAAAGGTGTACGATCGTGTTTTGGTACAATGCGTGGTGGTTGGGACGGTGTTCATGTGTTAGAATCAGGCCTTGTAAAGAAATTCGGAAGTTGGAACTTGGTTCTAAAGCTTGTTAGCTATGGTTATAGGGAGGATTTTTAGTTTGGCTCGAGCTAATGTGTTCAACTGGAATGTGGTGGCACAGGTAGGTGCACGAGGTATTAAACTGTGATTTTGGACAATTCCGGAGCAATCCTTAGCACGTTCAAGGATGAATGTATGTTTAAGTGGGAAGAATGTAACGACCCGACCGGTCGTTTTGAGCTCTAGCATGTCGTTCGGTGGTTTGAGGCCTTGGGTAGCTTCACTTCAGGTATTATGACTTGTACGTGTGGTCGGAATCGAATTTCGGGATGTTCGGAGTTGAATTGGAAAGAAAATTCTAATTTCGAAAGCTTTAAGTTGGAATAATTGACTGAGGTTTGACTTTTGAGTAAACGACCTCGGAATCGGGGATTTGAAGGTTTCAATAGGTTCGTATGATAAATTCAGACTTGGGCATATGTTCGGGTGGCCCGGGAATATTTCGGCGTTTATTGCGGAAGGTTGGCATTTTGAAGGTTTAAGAATTACCTAAGTTTGGGTTGAAGTGGATTTTGATGTTATCGACGTCCGTTTGGGATTCCGAGCCTGGGAATAGTTCCGTATGGTGATTTTGGTCTTAGGAGCATGTCCGACGTTGATTTGGAAGTCCGTAGGTCATTTCGGCGTCAATTGGCGAGAGTTGAAAATTGGATGAATTTTTGGGAAGTTTGACCGGGAGTGGACTTTTTGATATTGTGGTCAGATTCCGATTCCGGAAGTGGGAGTAGGTCCGATATGTCAATTATGACTTGTGTGCAAAATTTGAGGTCAATCGGACTTGAATTGATAGGTTTCGGCGTCGAATGTAGAAGTTTGAAGTTCTAAAGTTCACTAAGCATGCATTTGGTGCGATTCATGGTTTTAGCGTTGTTTGATGTGATTTATGGCCTCGAGCAGGTTCGTGTTATGTATTGGGACTGGTTGGTATGATTGGACGAGGTCCTGGGGGTCTCGGGTGTGTTTCGGGGTGGTTTCGGACCAAGTTTGGATGAGCTGTTATTGCTGGTTTGTTGGTGCTGGATTTGTTCTTTGCGAACGCGAGGGGACTCCCACGTTCGCGGATAAGGAATTGAGCTGGGGACCTTTTTGTTCTACACGTTCGCGATAAGGCAGCCGCATTTGCGAAGGGTTGGGAAGTTATGCTCCGCGTTCGCGAAGGCCTAGTCGCGTTCGCTTCAAAGGGACCGGCTTAGCATAGAGATGGGTCTTCGCGATCGCGAAAGGGCATCCGCGTCCGCGTCCGCGATGGGTGAGCTGGTAAAGCTTCGCGTTCGCGGGCCTTATCTCGGGTTCGCGTAGAGGAAACTTGAGGGCAGAAGTTGGTTGTACTTCGCGAACACGAGGGACTTGCCGTGTTCGCGAAGAAGGTCGGACTGGGCAATAAGGTTTTAAAAATGGGATTTGGCGATTTTCATTTCATTTCCTCTATGAGAGCTGACCTTGGAGCGATTTTGGAGCACCATTTGTATCGCCAATAATGAGGTAAGTGATTTCTAGCAGTTATGAGTTAAATATACGAATTTCAGCTTGTATTCATGGAAATTTGTGGAAATTATGAGATTTTAGAGAAAACCTAGAAATTGGTATTTTTGGAATTTGACCATGAAATTAGACATGGAATTTGGAATAAATTATATATTTGAGTTCATGGTGTTATGGGTAAAGTTTATCTTCGAAAAGTTTCGGAATCCGGGCACATGGGCTCGATGGTTGATTTTTATAGACTTTTCGAGCGGAGTTGGGAATTGTTTAAATTGATTAATTATGGGTATTAAAGTACCTTTTGATTGGTTTCCACATTGTTTGAATAGTTTTGGATCGACGGGCTTTGGTTTGAGGTGTTAGAGAGGCCCTGGAGCCAGTTTTGGGACTTCGGAGCGAGGTAAGTCTCCTGTCTAACTCTGTGAGGGGGATCCTAGGTGATGTATTTGTTATGTGTTACTTGTTGCGGGGGCTACATATGCACCAGGTGACGAGAGTCCGTGCGTAGCTAGATTCATGTTAGGTCCGGGTAGACTTAGGTTCCCGCCATGCTATAACTGTACTATTTGAGTTGTCTCTTACCTATTAAATTCCTTCATATTACGTTGCGACTTGAGACTAGACTTGTGTAGAGTGATAGGCTTGATATTGTATAGACTTGACGGGCTTCATGATAAGCCGTGGATTTAATTGTACTCTCCTTACGAATTTCTCCCACGTTATGCATTCTCGCCGAAAGGCTTCCCTTAAAAATTTGTAACTCACACGTCTATTCGTGAGTGGGGTCAAGGACCCGTCAAATCTTCTTATTCTAATGGGATAGGGCCGTTCACCTCGGTAGGATAGATACATCTATGGTTCATGCCGTTCGACCCTCGGCAGTGCGCACACTATGATGGATCGGGCCGTACGCCACGACAGGATTTATGTACCACACTCTCATGGGAGCGGGCCGTTCGCCTCGGTAATAAAATAGACGTATCTATGGTTTGGCAACGTTATGATGGATCGGGCCGTACGCCTCGTCATTTTTATAAAATACCCTTATGAAATCGTGCGTAATAATTGGCAAGAAGCCAACACATCTATGAGCTTTTTCTGATTGAACTATGGCGACCTACCTGGTAAGGTCCATTGTTATATACTTCGATTGAGGAGGTAGCTACTAGCTTAGAGTTTGAGTTATTGCTGAGAGGAGGATTGTACCACGTGTTATACTTGTTACTTCCATTGTTACTTTTACTGTATCTTTCATATTGAACCTCTAGTAAGTGTTGATGTCGACCCCTCATCACTACTTCTCTGGGGTTAGGCTAGATACTTATTGAGCACGCGTTGATTTATGTACTCATACTACACTTGCTGCACTTTTTTGGTGCAGGTACACATATGTCTGGTGGTCTTTGGGCGCCGAGGCGCGGCCATTTCAGGGACTTTACCTTGAGCTGCATCTCATGTTACGATCCACAGTCTGCAGAATCTCCATCAGAGTTAATTTTATTTTCTTATCTGACTTGTATTCCAGACAGATGTTGTATTTTATTATATTTCCTAGTTGATGCTCATGCACTTGTGACACCGGGTTTTGGGGGTTCCTACGGGTTGTTCACTTTTGTAGTTCGTGTAAATTCTATTTCGCACCATTTCATTAATAAAAATTATGATTTTAAGATACTATAATGAGTAATTAAATCGACTAATCACTGTTGGCTTGCCAGACAGCGGTGTTAGGCGCCATCACGACCACTAGGGGATTTTGGGTCGTGACAACAAGTTACCCGAGAAGTCGATTTTGACCAATAAATCAATTCACAGTCAAAATTTCCCGTGTTAGAAATTTCCCGTGTTAGAACAGGATCCTTCAACTATTCTAGAGCTACCCATCTAGATGTAGCCTTAGAAGAAAGACCTAATGTTATGCAAAACAATTATAATGCCAATAATATCTTTGAATGGAACATAGATGGTTGTTCTGAATATAATATTTTTGCCAAATTACAATAAATGACTATGATAGCCACTGCATACCGAACTTCTCATAACTGTTCTGACCAGCTTATTACCCATGTCTTAGTAGCAGGTTTCACAGGTCAACTTAAGGGATGGTGGGATACCCATCTTAGTGAATAACATAAGAACCAATTTTTTTAAATGTCTGAGTTGATTCAACGGGAAAACCAATTCTTAAGGATGGCCTTACCATTCCTGATTCAATCAACACCCTGATTTATACCATTTTCAAAACATTCATAGGTAGTCCAGGTATCTTTAGGGAAAGATCTTCTAAGATACTTAACAACCTTAAGTGTAAAACCCTTCCTGATTTCAGATGGTATAAAGATTCTTTTCTTACCCGAATCTACGAAAATCCTGATGGAAATCTCCCATATTGGAAAGAAAATTCCTAGATTGCCTACCTAAGTCTCTTAGGGGTTTAGTTAAAGAAGAACTCCAAAATCAACATTCTGGTGATGTTATTCCTTACGAACAAATCACCTATGGCCAACTTACCAGTCTCATTCAACATGTCGCTCTCAAAATTTGTCGACATGATAAGATATTGAGACAATTAGCCAACGATAGAACACAGACTCGTCTTGATCTAGGTAGTTTTTGTGAACAATTTGGTTTACCACCCTATAGTAAAAAGCTTCATAAGAGACGAACAACCAAGGATATGGAGATGACGAAATATAGGTCTTCTGTACCAAAGTTTAGGAAGACCAAACCGTTTCCTTCTAAATCCAAAACCTTTCCTAGTAAACATAAACCAACAAAATTCTAAACTCCCAATTCTGGCAAATGTTTCAAATGCAACAAACCAGGTCATATATCCAAATACTGCAAGCTCTCTAACAAAGTTAGAAATTTTGATTTAGATGAGTCTGTTCTTAACCAGATCAAACAACTTTTATTAGAAGATAGTGACACTCCTGATGTTGCTGATGATGAACTTGAACATCAATTTAACCAACTCCAAGATGATGACACAAAATCATCTCCATCCCAGTCTAGTCAAGAGGAACCTCTGATTATTTTTCTCTCCAAAGAACAAGATTTTCTACTTGAAATAATAAGCAATCTCCAAGAGTTTGAGCAAAAGAAGTATTATCTCGAGCAATTCAAACGAACAATAGATAAGCCTTCTACATCTTCCTCTAGTGTCTTTTCAAATCATTCTCAAGTTGCCAATACCTACAATATTACTGATATCCTCAGTAGATTCCCTCCCCAAAAGCCTAAAGTAGTAACTATCCAAGATCTCCAAACTGAAATAGCATTCCTTAAGGAGAAATTCGAGAAATTAAGGCTAGACAAGAATTAGACCGTCTTGTTCTCCAACAGCTCTCTACCAAACCTGAAGAGAACAAACTAACTGAAACTAAACCAGTTGAACAAGAAGTTTTTATCAACCACCTCTCCAGAATTTCCATAAGAAAATGGCATATGAGAGTTATCCTAATTGTCAATAAGTCCTTTACCTAAATCATTGCCTTATTTGATACAGGTGCAGATCTCAACTGCATACAATAAGGCCTCATTCTAACCAAATTCTTTGAAAAAACCAAAGAAGGTCTTAGAGTTGCTAACGACATGAATCTAGGAATTAGTTTTAAACTCTCCAGTGTTGAAGTTAGAACCTCCCTAAAAAAGTCTCCATTGTCAGCCTCAAGTTCTTTCCTATTAGTAAAAGACCTTACTAATCCAGTTATATTAGGTACTCCCTTCATCGAGGAGCTCATACCTTTTATGGTAACAAAACAAGGAATTCTAATTGAATATATAGGGGGTAGAACCCTTCTTCCTTTTGATAGACATCCGATGGCAAAGTTCTTGTCTACCATTAAAAGTAAAGAACCACAGATCAGTTTTCTCAAAGAAGAAGTAGCGTTCCAAAGGTTTCAACAGCAACTTCGAGATTCTTCTCTCCAATCCAAGATCAAAACTTTAGAAACCAAAATCCAAGAAGAACTTGTGATGATTTACCTACAGCCTTTTGGAATCGCAAGAAACACATTGTTAGGCTCCCTTACGAACCTGACTTTGATGAAAAAACCATCCCCACAAAAGCTCGTCCTATCCAGATGAATCACGAGCTAACCATTCATTGTCAAAAAGAAATTGATGATCTTCTTGAAAAACACCTCATCTCTCCAAGCAAATCCCCTTGGAGTTGTGCTGCCTTTTACGTCAATAAAACTCTGAAATTGAACGAGGTGTCTCTCGATTAGCCATCAATTATAAACCTTTAAACAAATCACTTCGCTGGATTAGATACCTTATTCCAAACAAAAAGGATTTACTTCAAAGGCTTTATGCTGCAACTGTCTTTTCAAAATTTGATTTAAAATAAGGATTTTGGCAAATTCAAATAGATCTGAAGGAAAGATATAAAACTGCTTTTACGGTACCATTGGGACAATATGAATGGAATGTAATGCCATTTGGTTTAAATAATGCCCCTTCCGAATTTCAAAGGATAATAAATGATATTTTTAATCCTTTTTCAAAATTTATTATTTTTTATATTAATTATGTTTTAGTATTTTCTACTAGCATAGATCAACATTTTAAACGTCTAAAGGTTTTCTTTAATGTTATCAAAGAAAATGGATTGGTTTTATCAAAAACTAAATATTGTCTTTTTCAAATCAACATCTGATTTCTTGGGCACAATATCCAGCTGGGAACCATTGTCTTTATTCAAAGATCCATAAAATTTGCTGACAAATTTTCTGACCAAATTTTATATAAAACCTAGCTTCAAAGATTTTTAGGATGTGTTAATTATTTATCCGATTTCATTCCAAGCCTTAGCAATTTGTTAAAACCTCTCCACGATAGGTTGAAAAAACCTCCACCTCTGTGGACTTCAGTCCACACGAATGTTATCAAAGAAATCCAACTGAAAGTCAAAGACCTTCCTTGCTTATATCTCCCTGATCCTTATGCATTCAAAATAGTTGAGACTGATGCATTAGACATTGGTTATGGTGGCATTTTAAAGCAGAATAAAGATGACAAGGAGCAAATTATTGCATTTGCATCAAAACATTGAAATAATTTCCAACAAAATTATCCTACAATTAAAAAAGAAATTTTAGAAATTGTTTTATGCATTTCTAAATTTCAAGCTGATTTATTAAATCAATTTTTTTTTGTTAAGAATTGATTGTAAAGCTGCGAAATCTATTTTACAAAAGGATGTACAAAATCTTGCTTCTAAACATATATTTGCTAGATGGTAAACTATTTTATATATATTTGATTTTGATATAGAATATATCAAAGGGAGCCCAAATTGTATTCTAGATTTTCTTACTCGAGAGTTATGCAGGGGAGATAAAATGCCAAGAAAAAAGAAAGAAAAAATTTCAGATCCTCCAATACCTGCTCTTCCTCCGCCGGAGGAAAATATTACTGAAGCAGTAATCAAACAGTCTGCTACAGATATTGTTTCCAAATAATAAACTATTTCAGTTGCCTCCAAGCAACTCTCAAAAGGTGCAACTGGACCAAGCCATCCCAAATACAGAAAGCCATCAGACTACGCCATGAGCGGAGTCCCCTAAGTTCATATGATAGAAAGTTCAGGACCCAATCTAATTTCCAGTCCAAAAAAGGGCAGACCTAGTTGAGGAAGAAGAATCTCAACAAGCTCAAACGCAACTAGCACACACCATGTCTTCTCCTTGGACAGAAGAAAAATTCATGCAATGGTGCCAACTCATGGGAATTAAAGATCAAATGACCATGCCTGACCTATTTAAAAAATAATTGAGAGATCAATACCAATTGTATAAAACTTATTGTTCCAATGTGGCGGCACAAAGCCACGCATCTTTTTCCAACTCTGTGGCGGCCCAAAGTCACACGGCCTCTTCACTTCCTGTGGTTGCTAGAAGTACCACATAAATAATATTGGAGGCTAAAATCCCCATTGCAGGTACTGGATATTTTTCCAACATCCCAAAAACCACAACCAATCAGGCACTTTCTTCACCAGTGCCACAACCTATTTCTTCAAACAAAGGCTCCTTATCCGAGAAACCCACTTATATTAAGAATGAAAGTATCTACCCACTCATTCAAATTGAACCAGAATTATGGTATTCCAACCCCCAAGAGGTAGCTAAGAAAATACTTATCCCTTCATCCAATTTCATTCAAAACATCCACAAATATACACAAAAATACTATGAGTTCGTTCTCACAGATACCAGATCCTGCTTGTTTAAACCCCACAAAGAAAAATAGATCCAATCATATGTCACACATACTACGGTGTGTATTAACAAAATAATCTCACTAAAAGAATGGGGAACCCATCCAGCCAAATACAAAAGACTTTATCAGCCTTTTGATCCACAATGGTGGTTTATGCATCAATGGTGGCATACATATGGTCATAGAGCTGAAGTCCTCCCAGTGCCAGTAAAAGAAGGATATGCTTATTTTTGCCATATGTTTCTAGTGAGCAGCAAATACCCATACTCCTCCAATTTTCTCACAGATTTCATATCCCATGTATATACTCTCAAAAGTTTTCCTTCCACAAGCCAGGAGGACATAAAGGACTATCGTGGTTAGCTCTGCAAGGCCATTGCAAATGGTACAAAATGTGGGATTCATCCGAAGCCTATGCGCCAATAATAGACAAGTGGTTTCTGTCTCATCCGCAGTATCTAACTATAACAGATGCTGCCCAAATTTTATTTTACAACAAAAGTCCATTGGAAATGCACAACTAGCCGGTTCCAGCAGCATGCTTGATTTTATTCAGCAAATGGAGAAAATTCTCGATTCCCTCAAGACACAAATTCAGATCAACAAAATCATGCATCTTCGTCTGAAAAATCAGAAGAAGAAAAAGAAGAAGACCCTGATTTAATGTTCTGAGAAATTAATTAGAAATTACATCAGCGCGACAGCATAATGACATCACAGTTGACATCATCCGTGACATCAACTATCACTTACTCCTAATGACATCATGATTGACATTTGAAAACACTATAATTTTTAGTTTTTGTCTATAATAGCCCCCATATCACTTATAAAAGACACACCTTACACTACCATTTTGAGAAAGAATTCTCTCCCTCTCTCTAGAATTGGTTAGAGCTCTCTCTCTAGTATATTATTATAAGTTTTTAACTTGTATTATCAATTTTTCAGTTTCAATAACAATCAAGTTTATATTTATTTTACTCTTTCTCAAGTTTACATTTATATTACTCTGCATTATGGTTGGCTGAGCCACCTAATTTACTTTATCGTATTTTATTTATATGGTAGGCTCTGCCCCATAAATTTATTTATTTGCACTGCAATTGTATCTTCTGCGTTGCACGTATATTTTTAGTTAATTATTTATATGAAAATAGAAAATTTATATATTTTAAGAAATTATATATTAAAAAAAATTGATAATCAACATCTTATTAGTTGATCGACATATTCATTTCTGCAAGCTAAACTAACTTTTTCATTTATATATTTTGGACAACTTGTATTTTTATTTAATGAAAATATACCTCTTATTAAGCAATGTTCAACATAATTATTACAATTGCGCTTGAAACCAAATTAAATTGGAGAATGACCAAGTCATGCTAATTATATGTGTAACGATCCGGCCGGACGTTTTGAGTATTTTAGCCCCGTTCCCCTATTGTTTGCCTATTCTATGTTTGTTTGTTGTTATGTGACTTGCAAGGGTGGTTGACTTAGTTTCGGATATATTTCGGAATGAATTAGGACACTTAGTCCCAAGGTTGAAAGCCTAAGTTGAAAGAGTTGACCATATATTGACTCATATGTAAATGAATCCGGAATGGAATTTTGATGGTTCCGATAGCTCTGTATGGTGATTTTGGATTCAGGAGGGTGTTCGGATATTGATTTGGAGGTTCGTAGGTGATTTTGGCTTGATTGGCGAAAGTTGAAAAAGTTGAAGTTTGGAGAGTTGAGAGGTTTGACCAAGAGTTGACTTTGTGGTTACCAGGATCAAATTTTGGTTTCTAAAGTTGGAATAGGTCCGTTGTGTCATTTATGACTTGTGTGCAAAATTTGAGGTCAATCGGAGTTGATTTGATAGGTTTTGACATCTATTGTAGAAGTTGAAAATTCATTAGTGTCATTAGTCTTGAATTGGGGTGCGATTCATGTTTTAGATATTGTTTGATGTGATTTGAGGTCTCGACTAAGTTTGTATCGTATTTTAGGACTTGTTGGTATGTTTGGACGAGGTCCCGGGGGCCTTGGGTGTGAGTCGCATCATGTTCAACTTCATTTTTGGCTTTGTAGGATTGCTGGTTTTTCTGAGTCTAGTTTCCTTCATCACGTTCACGGAAGGGGAGCTACGATCTTGTAGAGTAGTTTGTGGCATATAGAAATTTTACTATTCTCGTTCGCGAAGTATGGGTCGCAATTGCAGTGTTTGAGGATAGTGTGAATCGCGAACGCATGAGGTGGACCGCGTTCGCGAAGACGAAAGAGAGGGTGGCCAGGAGCCACACGTTTGTTCTTTGTGATCGTGTGAGGAGGTTCACGATCGCGTAACTTCAAGTCCCTGTGCTAGGTGGAATTGATTCCTATAGCTTGTGTTGATTGTATTAAATTATTTGTTGTTAGATTTGAGTCGTTCGGAAGTCGATTCGCACGGCAAGGGCTTGTTGGAGTAGAGATTTGCGCGGGTTGAGGTAAATAACACTTCTAAACTTGGTTATGAGGGTATGAATCCCTGAAATACATGTCATGTGGTTGGTGTTAAGGTGACGCACATGCTAGGTGACGGGTGTGTGGGCGTGCACCATGGTAATTGTGACTCGGTTAATTTTCGTGGTACTGTGTAGTTATCAAACCTTGTTGTTATTCATGAAACTCCTACTTGTTAGAGTAATTGAGCTACAATCCATGTTAGAAATCATGTTTAGACTATATGCTTGTTCTATTGGGACCTACAGATGTCATTTCCGTTGTTGAATTATTTGCTTAAATTGCAATTATGTACTTAGTCACATATATCATTTGTTATTTATTATTACATCGTATTATCATTGTTTGGGCTGATTGTCATGAGATTTGTGAGCCCGAGAGATTGGAGAGATTGATGATTGAGTGAGGCCGAGGGCCTAATTGTGAGTGATATTTATGGGATCGGGCTGCACACCGCAGCAGGCTTTATTGATTCATGCCATGATTGGCTTATATTAGTGCTTGGGCAGGATCTGCCCTTCCGGAGACTGACATACCAGCAGTGAGCGCATGTACCTACTGAGTGCGAGTGCTGAGTGATTGAGAGAGCTGCTAACTGGGAGTACTGAGTGATTGAGCGTGCTAAGTGAGGATGAATACTCCGAGAGTATGAGCATATGGCTTTATCACTGTGTTGCATTACTGTTGACATGCATATTTGACATGTAGATATCACGATGTAACATAACTCATATTAGTCATACTTGGCATATTTTATCTGTGTTGAGCTTAAACTGTTGAACTTGAAAGCATGTCTACATTTCTGTACTGTGTACAAACTGATTATGAGATTTCTCCGAGTCATTACCGTCATTTTCCTATCATATATGTATTGTTATAATTTGGATTTGGACTGTACCTATCTGAGCTCGTCACTGCTTTCAGTTCAAGGTTAGTCTTATTACTTATTGAGTACATTAGGTCGGTTGGACACATACTACACTCTGCACTTCGTGTGCAGATCCACGTACTTCTGGGCACGGTGGTTACTAGATTTGGAGCTTCATCTGTTGGAGACTATTGAGGTAGCTGCCTTGGCGTCCGCATACCTCGACTCTCATTCTTTTCAGTTATTAGCATTGTTCTATCTTTCTAGACAATTATTTTAGTAGTTAGACCGTGTTGACATTTTAGTAGCTCATGTACTCATTGACACCCGAATATTTGGGAATTTTGTATTTAAGTCACAATATTTCTTATCGACTATTTATGAGAGTTAATACTGTTAAACCTGTTTCATCTTATTTTCAACTTAAAAATATGTAGTTATTTATGGTTGTCGGCTTGCCTAGTACTGTGATAGGCGCCATCACGACATGTTGAGTTTTGGGTTGTGACAAGTTGGTATCAGAGCCTAGGTTACATAGGTCTCACGAGTCATGATCAGGTTTAGTAGAATCTTGCAGATCGGTACGGAGAAGTCTGTACTTATCTTCGAGAGGCTATCGAACCCTTAGGAAAACTTCACTTTCTTGTATTCTTGTCGTGCAGATTTGTTGATCCCGGAAACTAAATTTTTGCTATTCTATTCTCTCAGAGATGGTGAGGACACGTGCTACCGGATCGGGCGGACGGCCAACAATACCATCAGCTAGGGTAGCGAGAGGCTGAGGTGCATCTCGTATAGCAGCTAGAGCAACACCTATTGATCCACCAGTTGCTGCAGCTTAGGAGAAGATCCCAGAAGTTGTTGAGCCGATGGGACCAACTCAAGTACCAGCTGTTCCCATTGTGATCCCAGGCGTTCAGGAGGCTTTGGCCCAAATATTGACTGTATGCACTAGCCTTGCTTAGGCATTTTCAGTTTCGGCCACACCAGCCATTTCTCAAGCAGTGGAGGTACTCAGACTCCCGCCGCCCCTACTCCAGAGCAGGTAGTTCATGAACTTCAGACACCGGGGGCACTACCAGCCCGGCTGGTTACAATTGCTCAGGCCCAAGTGGGTCCACCAATGAGTGATGAGGAGAAGAAGAAGCTAGAGCGGTTTGGGAGGCTCGGGCATCATTCAGTGGGTTGAGTTAGAGGATGCTCAGGACTTCTTGGACAGGTACCAGTGGATTCTTCGCACGACAGTTATTCTGGAGACTAGTGGAGTCTCATTTACTACTTTCCAGCTGTCTGGGGTAGTCTTCAGTTGGTGGGAGGCCTATGAGTTGAGTAGGCTAGCCGGTGCTGCACCACTTACGTGGCAGAGTTCTCCGTTGTCATTTTGGAGAGTTTTGTTCCATAGACCTGCCGGGAAGAGTTGCATAAGCAGTTTGAGCAGCTACCAGTTGGAGGGTATGTCCGTGACCCAGTATTAGATGAGATTTTCAGAGTTGGCTTGTCACTGATCTGGTTGGTTCCCACAGAGAGGGAGAAGATTAGAAGGTTCATTGATGGCCTCAACTATGGACTGCGCTTTGTCATGACTTGGGAGATTGCATCTGGTGCTAGGTTCGATGAGGTGGTTGATATTTCTAGGCGGCTAGAACAGGTTCGTAGTTAGGAGCGTGAGGAGAGGAAGGCCAAGATACCTCGTGATGCGGGTGGTTTCAACGGTGTTTCTTCTGAAAGGCTGTTCCACCACAGTAGGGGTCATCCTTATAGGCCTGCTCAGATGACTCATCCGGTTCATCGTGGTGCATCAGCTAGCCATGGTTCATACAGTGCTCGTCCGGGTCAGTCATCTCTTAGTGCCCTCCTAACTCATAGTTCATCTTGTGCTCCATCAGTTCAGGGTTCAACTATGCTAGGTTCTTCTAGTAGTTATTCTGGTTTTCGGGTTCCAATTCAGTCTTCACCACCATCGGGGAGTTGCTTCGAGTGCGGGGAATTTGTATATGTGTGGAAGTAGTGTCCCTGTTGTTTTGGAGGTCTAGTTTAGCAGAGGGGTCAAGTTATGACTTCTGCACCAGTTACTTCACCACCTACCCAGCCAGCTCGGGGTGGGGCTCAGGAAGCTAGAGGTTGCCCTAGAGGGGGAGGCCGATCAGGTGGCGGTCAAGCTCGATGCTATGCTTTCCCTGCCAGGCCAGAGGCCGTTGCTTCAGATGTAGTGATCACATGTATTGTCTCAGTATGCCACATGGATGCTTCTATATTATTTGAACCTGGTTCCACTTATTCGTATATGTCATCCTATTTTGCTCGTTATCTGGATATGCCCCGTGAGTCCTTAGTTTCACCTGTTCATGTATCTACGCCGGTGGGTGATTCTATCATTGTGGACCGTATGTATCAGTCGTGTGTGGTGACTATTGGGGGATTAGAGACTGCAATTGATCTATTATTGCTTAGCATGGTTGACTTTGACGTGATTCTGGACATGCATTGGTTGTCTCCATGTCATGCTATTCTGGATTTTCAAGCCCTTGATGTTGGCAATACCGGGGTTACCTAGGATTGAGTGGAGAGGTTCTCTAGACTATGTTCCTAGTAGGGTGATTTCATATCTGAAGGCCCAACGGATGGTTGGGAAGGGGTGTTTTCATACTTGGCTTTTGTGAGGGATGTTGGTGCCGATACTCCTTCTATTGATTATGTTCCGGTAGTACGAGACTTCTCGGATGTGTTTCCTGCAGACCTGTCGGGCATGCCACCTGACAGCAGAGTTAAAGGAATTGAAATAGCAGCTTCAGGAGCTTGTGGATAAGGGGTTCATTAGGCCTAGTGTGTCGCCTTGGTGTGCACCTGTTCTGTTTGTGAAGAAGAAGGATGGTACTATGCGGATGTGCATTGACTATATGTAGTTGAACAAAGTTACAATTAAGAACAAGTATCCTTTGCCGAGCATTGATGACTTATTTGACCAGTTTCAGGGATCTAGGGTGTTCTCTAAGATTGATTTGAGGTTTGGGTATCACCAGTTGAAGATTTGAGACTTGGATATTCTGAAGAACGCATTGAGGACCCACTATGGTCACTATGAGTTCCTTTTGATGTCTTTTGGGATGACCAATGCCCCAGCAACATTCATGCATCTGATGAACAGTGTATTCCAGCCATATCTTGATTCGTTTGTCATAGTATTTATTGATGATATCCTGGTGTACTCGCGTAGCCAGGTGGAGCATGCACAATAATTGAGGATTGTACTACAGAGGTAGAGGGAGGAGAAGCTTTATGCCAAGTTCTCCAAGTGTGAGTTCTGGCTTAGTTCAGTGGTGTTCTTGTGGCACGTGGTGTCCAGTGAGGGGATCAAGGTGGATCCGAAGAAGATAAATGCAGTTCGAAGTTGGCCCAGACCGTCTTCAGCTACTAAGATTCGGAGTTTTGTCGGCTTGGCCGGATATTATCGTCGCTTCATGGAGGGTTTCTCATCCATTGCAGCGCCTTTGACCAGGTTGACCCATAAGGGTGATCCATTCAGGTGGTTGGATGAGTGTGAGGAAAGCTTTCAGAAGCTCAAGACTGCCTTGACCACAACTCCAGTTCTAGTGTTACCTTCAGCATCAGGTTCTTATACAGTTTATTGTGATGCTCCAGTTCCAGTTGAATCCTAATGAAAAGAACTATCCCGTTCATGATTTGGAGTTGGCAGCCATCGTTCATGCATTGAAGATTTGGAGGCATTATCTCTACGGCGTATTTTGTGAGGTATTTACAGATCATCGAAGTCTTCAGCACTTGTTCAAACAAAAGGATCTAAATTTGAGGCAACAGAGATGGTTGGAGCTGTTAAAAAACCATGATATTACCATTTTGTATCATCCCAGGAAGGCCAATATGGTAGCTGATGCCTTGAATAGGAAGGCGGTGGGTATGGGTAGCCTTGCATTTATTCCTATTGGTGAGAGACCGCTTGCATCAGATGTTCAAGCCTTGGCTAATTAGTTCGTGAGGTTAGATATTTTAGAGCCTAGTCAGGTTCTAGCTTGTGTGGTTTCTCGGTCTTCCTTATACGATCACATTCAGAGAGCATCAGTATGACGACCCCCATTTGCTTGTTCTTAAGGACACAGTTCAACACAGTGATGCTAAGGATGTTTCTATTGGGGATGATGGGGTGTTGCGGATGTAGGGTGAGATTTGTGTGCCCAATGTGGATGGGTTACGTGAGTTGATTCTTGAGGAGGCCCACAGTTCGCGGTATTCCATTCATCCGGGTGCCGCGAAGATGTATCAAGACTTGAGGCAGCACTACTGGTGGAGGAGAATGAAGAAAGATATAGTGGGTTTTGTAGCTCGGTGCTTAAATTGTCAGCAAGTGAAGTACGAGCACCAGAGGGCGGGTGGTTTGCATCAGAGGCTTGAAATTCCTGAGTGGTGAGCGTATCACCATGGACTTCGTAGTTGGGCTCCCACGGACATTGAATAAGTTTGATGCTATTAGGGTGATTGTGGACCGGTTGACTAAGTCCGCGCATTTCATTCTCGTTGGGACTACCTATTCTTCAGAGCGATTGGCTGAGATCTATATTCGCGAGATTGTTCGCCTTCACGGTACTGGTGTCCATTTTTAGACGGGGCACACAGTTCACATCACAATTTTGTGTGAGTAGTGCAACAATATTTAGACACACAGGTTGAGTTGATTACAACATTCCACCCTCAGACAGATGAATAGTCCGAGAGCACCATTCAGATATTGGAGGATATGCTACGTGCTTGTGTCATGGATTTTGGGGTTCATGAGATCAGTTTCTGCCGCTTGTAGAGTTTGCCTACAACAACAGCTACCAATCGAGTATTCAGATGGCTCCATATGAGGCCTTGTATGGGAGGTGGTGTCGGTCTCCGGGTTGTTGATTTTAGCCGGGTGAGGCTAGGCTATTAGGTAATTACTTGGTTCAGGATGCTTTGGAAAAGGTTAAGTTAATTCAAGATCGGCTTCACACGGCACAGTCTAGACAAAAGAGTTACGCCGATCGGAAGGTTTGTGATGTCGCCTACATGTTGGGGAGAAGGTATTGATCAGAGTTTCACCCATGAAGGGTGTTATGAGGTTCGGGAAGAAGGACAAGTTGAGCGCTCGGTATATTGGCCCTTTTAAGGTGCTTGAGAGGATTGGAGAGGTGGCTTATAAGCTTGCATTTCCGCCTAGTCTATCGAGTGTTCATTCAGTGTTTCATGTTTCCATGCTCCGAAAGTATTTCGGCGAGCCGTCTCATGTTTTGGACTTCAGCATGGTTCAGTTAGATGAGGATTTGTCTTATGATGTGGAGCCGGTGGCCATTTTGGATCGACAGGTTCGGAAGTTGAGGTCAAAGGATATAGCTTCAGTGAAGGTGTAGTGGAGAGGTCAGCCAGTCAAGGAGGCTACTTGGGAGACTGAGCGGGAGATGCGATGTAGATATCCACACCTATTTGAGACCCCATGTGTGACTGTCACGACCCAAATCCACGTGATCGGCAGTTGGCACACTATTCGACCCGAGTGAACCAACCCGTATGATGCACCCAAACCATATGCATGAAAACCAATTTAACTGCGGAAGCTCTTTGAAATTTTTATATATTTTCAAGTGAAACCATGGAACAATTTTCAATTTAAAATCATACATGAAGCCTCTCATAATCATAATAATGAGACTAAGTAAAATAATTATCTTTTCATGTATGTCGCATACAACCCCATTACTAAATTTTTTCACAACTATCTATGGAGCCTCTTGTTACGACCCAAAATTTCCACTGTCGGAACCGTAATGGCGCCTAACATTTCACTTGCTAGGCAAGCCTACATTAGAGAATCATCATGCCAATTCTTATACATTTCAGTAAATAACAGCAACTAAGCTATAACAAGTTAGAATGAGTGCGGAAATTTATAACAGCCTCAATATATACACTACTATCCGGATCTGGAGTCACAATTCACGAACTTCTAATATCTTTCTACAAGTAAATGTCTGAAAGAAATACAACTATTTTTAAAAGGAAAGAAACAGTAAAGTACAATGTCTAGAAGGGGACTCCAGGGTTTGTGGATGCCGACAGATCTACCTTGGGTCTCCTGTCGGATGAATCCAGTAGCTAACCTCACGATCAGCCCGGACCACCACCAAAATCACATAAGAAGTGTAGAGTGCAGTATCAGTACAACCGACCCCATATACTGGTAAGTGTCGAGACTAACCTCGACGAAGTAGTGACGAGGCTATGACAAGATACCTACATAATAGGCATGTGCAATTTAACAGTATATGTACAAATAACAGCAAGGAAAAACTTGACAGGAAATATCGGGAGGGGGAACATGCTGAGGGGGAATACGAGATAGAGAACTACAACAGAATGGTAACTTGAACAACCAATATACTATGAACCAATAAGAACAAGTAAACACAGTAAAGGAAAAATGCACGGCATCACCCTTCGTGCTTTTACTCTCAACCACACCATAAAATCATTAGAAACGGCATGACATCACCCTTCATGTATTAACTCTCATAACATGGCACGTCATCATCCTTCGTGCATTAACACTCACAACATGGCACGACATCACCCTTCGTGCATTAACACTCACAATATGGCACGACATCACCCTTCGTGTATTAACACTCGCAATATGGCACGACATCACCCTTCGTGCATTAACACTCACAATATGGCACGACATCACCCTTCGTGCATTAACACTCTCCCTTACCATAATGCAATGAACAAATAACAACAGGGAGATAGAATAACAAGTACAAGCCTTACTTCAACATTTGGTTCCACAATATCAACCTCAACTTCGAAATCAATACTCAATTATCAGCAGAAGATCCGTAAACATGATAAGAACGACCAATTTAACAATACTAGACTATACACGGATAACATGAACAAAGGAAGCTATTATTGAAACCAAGCCCCACCCGCATACTTTAACCCAACTACAATGCATAATACTCGCCACCTCACATATACGTTGTTCCCCAACATTTAAACATATAGTAAATAGACAAACAAGTCATATTCCCTCAAGTTAAAGTTAACCACGACACTACCTCACTCCAAAGGCCACTCAATGCTCAATTACCACTTTTTCTCTAGAATACACCTCCAAACCACTTGTATCTATTCACAAACGACTCAATAATATCAAATATTGCTAAAGAAATCAATTACTTTGCATAAATTTAGATTTCACAAACTTTCCCCCCAAAAGTCAAAAATCGACCCCGGGCCCGCTTGGTCAAAACCCAAGCTCGGACCAAAATCCATTTACCCGTTCACCCCCGAGTCCGATTATGTAATTAGTTTCGGAATCCGACCCTAAATTGAGGTCTAAATCCCCAATTTGCAAAACCCCCTAATCCTTTTTAAATCCCTAGTTTTCTACCATGAAAGAACAAAGATTAGGGCTAGGAATTTAGTGGGTGATGTTAGAAATCGAAGAAAATGAGTTAAAGAGTACAAACCTATGAATTGATGTTGAGTTTTCTCTTCAAAATCTCTCCTAGGCTGAGTTCTAATGGAAGGATTATGAAATTTTAGGAAAATCCCGCTACTGTTCTGTTTTAAGTCACAGGCGTCAGGCCTTCTTCGTGTTTGCGAAGGGCCTGCCGCGTTCGCGATGAGCAGCAACCCGAGTGACTTTCACGTTCGCGAGTCCTCCTTCGCGTTCACAAAGGCTATCCCCCCTGGCCTTCTCGTTCGCGAGCCAGTGCTCGCATTCGCGTAGAAGAATGACTAACCCCTCCCCAAGGTCCCTAAAGCTTTGCGTTCGCGAGAAGCTGGTCGCGTTCGCGAAGGGTAAGACTCCCTTTGCAACGCGTTCGCGACCCAGATACCGCGTTCGCGATTCATAAAATCACCATGCCCCAGTTTACTCTTCGCGTTCGCGAGAGTACCTACGCGAACGCGAAGAAGAAGACACCAGATAACAGCTGAAGCATAAAAAAACCCAGATTTTCTAAGTTTCAAAACACCCGTAACCCATCCGAAACTCGCCCCAGCCTTCGGGGCTCCAAACCAATTATGCACACAAGTCCAAAAACCTCATACGAAATCGCTCGCGCGAACAAAACACCAAAATAATGCCTAGAACTATGAATCGGACACCAAATCAAATAAAATTTTAAAGAAAACTTTAAAACTTCTATTTTCACAACCGAACATCCGAATCACGTCAAATCAACTCCGTTTTTCACCAAATTCGACAGACAAGTCATAAATATTATAGTGGATCTGTACCGGATTCCGGAACCAAAATACGGACCCGATATCAACAAGACCAAGCATCAGTCAATTCTTAAAAACCATTAAACTTTGAGACTTTTAATTTTCAACAAAAATTCATAACTCGAGCTAGGGACCTCTGAATTCGATTCCGGGCATATGCCCAGGTCCCATATTTTGATACAGACCCACCGAGATCGTCAAAATACGGATTCGGGTCCGTTTACTCAAAATGTTGACCGAAGTCAACTCAAATTATTTTTTAAGGCAAAAATACATATAAGCCTTCCGGAAGAACACCCGGACTGTGCACGCAAATCGATAAAGGCTAAAATGAGGTTTTTTACACCTCGAAACACAGAATTAGGTTCTAAAATATAAGATGACCTATCGGGTCATCACATTCTCCACCTCTAAAACAACCCTTCATCCTCGAGCGGACGTAGAACAGTTCCTGAACTGGTGAAAAGATGTGGATATCTACTCCGCATATCTGACTCGGACTCCCAAGTAGATGCCTTAACGGGCTGACCTCTCCAATGCACTCGAACTGAAGGATAACTCTTAGACCTCAGTTGTCGAACCTGCCGGACTAGAATAGCCACCAGCTCCTCCTCGTAGGTCAAATCCTTGTCCAACTAGACAGAGCTGAAATCTAACAAGTGGAACGGATCGCCGTGATACTTCCGAAGCATGGATACGTGGAACACCGGATGAACTGCTGATAACCCCGGTGGCAACGCTGCCTATAAGACACCTCTCCCACTCTCTCCATAATCTCAAAAGGTCCGATATACCTAAGGCTCAACTTGCCCTTCTTTCCGAACCTCATTACACCCTTCATGGGTGATATCCAAAGCAACACTCTCTCCCCGACCATAAATGCAACATCATGAACTCTGCAGTCGGCATAACTCTTCTGCCTGGACTAGGTGCAAAGTCAAACCTGAATAATCTTGACCTTATCCAAGGCATCCTTTACTAGGTCTGTACCCAACAACCGAGCCTCCCCCGACTCAAACCACCCAACTGGCGACCGACACTGCCTACCGTATAATGCCTCATAGGGAGCCATCTGAATGCTCGACTGGTAGCTATTGTTGTAGGCGAACTTTGCAAGGGGCAAGAACTGATACCACGATCCTCCAAAGTCTATAACACATGCGTGGAGCATATCCTCCAAGATCTGAATAGTGCACTCAGACTGTCCGTCCGTCTGAGGATAAAACACTGTGCTCAACTCAACCCACATGCCCAACTCACGTTGTACTGCCTTGCCCTCCAGAAGTGCGAGGTAAACTACGTACCTCAATCAGAAATGATAGACACGGGCACACCGTGAAGACAGACAATCTCATAGATGTAAATCTCTGCCAGTCGCTCTGAAGAATAGGTAACTGCCACAGGAATGAAATGCGCTGACTAAGTCAGCCTGTCCACAATGACCCAAACGACATCGAACTTCTTCTGAGTCCGTGGGAGTCCATCAACGAAGTCCATAGTGATAGGCTCCCACTTCCACTCAGGAATCTTTATCTGCTGAAGCAAACCACCGGGTCTCTGATGCTCACACTTTACTTGCTGACAATTTAGACACCGAGCTACATAAACAACTATATCCTTCTTCATCCTCCTCCAGTAATAATGCTGCCGTAAGTCCTGATACATCTTGGCGGCACCCGGATGAATAGAATATCGGGAACTATAGGCCTCCTCAAGAATCAACTCACGAAGTCCATCCACGTTAGGCACACAAACATGACCCTGCATCCTCAAAACTTCGTCATCTCCAACAGTAACCTACTTGGCACCACTGTGCCGCACTGTGTCCCTAAGGACTAACAAATAAAGGTCGTCATACTGCCGATCTCTGATGCGCTCAAACAAAGAAGATCGAGCGACTGTACAAGCTAGAACATGGCTGGGCTCTGAAAAATATCGCCAAAGTCTGAACATCTGATGCAAGCGGCCTCTCACCGACTGGAATGAACGTAAGGCTTCCCATACTCGCTACCTTTCTACTAAATGCGTCGGTCACCACATTGGCCTTCCCGGGATGATACAAGATGGTAATATCATAGTCTTTCAATAGCTCCAACCACCTCCTCTGCCTCAAATTGAGATCCTTTTGCTTGAACAAATACTGAAGGCTCCAATGATCCGTGAAAATCTCACACGACACACCGTAAAGATAGTGCCTCAAAATCTTCAGCGCATGAACAATGGCTGC
Organism: Nicotiana tomentosiformis; assembly: GCF_000390325.3. Classification (NCBI taxonomy): domain Eukaryota; kingdom Viridiplantae; phylum Streptophyta; class Magnoliopsida; order Solanales; family Solanaceae; genus Nicotiana; species Nicotiana tomentosiformis. The sequence continues at coordinate 40,714,425 of NC_090823.1, forward strand.
CAACTCTAAGTCATGGACATGATAATTCTTCTCATGAATCTTCAATTACCACGATGCATATGCAATCATCCTGCCCTCCTGCATCAATACCGCACCGAGCCCAACACAGGACGCATCACAATATACTGTATAAGATCCTGAACCTGTGGGCAACACCAACACTGGTGCTCTAGTCAAAGTAGTCTTAAGCTTATGAAAGCTCACCTCACACTCGTCTGACCATCTGAACGGGGCACCCTTCTGGGTCAATGGGGCTGCTATAGATGAAAACCCCTCCACAAATCGACGGTAATAGCCTGCCAAACCCAAGAAACTCCTGATCTCCGTAGCTGAAGTGGGTCTAGGCCAGTTCTGAACTGCCTTAATCTTCTTAGGATCTACCTGAATGTCCTCTGCTGATACAGCGTGCCCTAAGAAAGAGACTGAATCCAACCAAAGCTCGCGCTTTGAAAATTTAGCATACAACTAGCTGGCTCTCAGAGTCTGAAGTACAATCCTAATATGTTGCTCATGCTCCTCTCGACTGCGGGAGTAGATCAAGATATCGTCAATAAACACGATCACAAAGGATTCCAAATAAGGCTTGAACACTCGGTTCATCAAATCCATGAATGCTGCTGGGGCATTTGTTAACCCAAAGGACATCACAAGAAACTCATAATGCTCGTACCGAGTCTGAAAAGCTGTCTTAGGGACATCGGATGCCCTAATCTTTAACTGATGATAGCCAGATCTCAAATCAATGTTTGAAAACACCTTGGCACCCTGAAGCTGATCAAATAAGTCATCAATCCTCGGCAATGGATACTTATTCTTGATGGTGACTTTGTTCAACTACGATAATCTATGCACATCCTCATCGATCCATCCTTCTTCTTCACAAACAACACAGGTTCACCCCAGGGCAAGACACTAGGTCTAATGAAGCCCTTATCAAGCAAATCTTGCAACTGTTCCTTCAATTCTTTCAACTATGGTGGGGCCATACGATATGGCAGAATAGAGATGGGCTGAGTGCCCGTAGCTATGTCAATATAGAAATCAATATCCCTATTGGGTGGCATCCCCGGTCGGTCTGTAAGAAACACCTCTGGAAACTCACGAACAACTTATACTGAATCCATAGAAGAAACCTCCCCACTAGAATCACGAACATAAGCCAAATAAACTAGACACCCTTTCTCGACCATATGTCGAGCCTTCATATAAGAGATAACCCTGCTGGTAGAATGGCCATGATTCCCCCTCCACTCTAATCGAGGCAACCCCGACAAGGCTAAGGTCACCGTCTTAGCGTGATAGTCTAATATAGCATGATAAGGTGACAGCCAATCCATACCTAAGATAACATCAAAATCGACCATATCAAGAAGTAGAAGATCTACACTAGTCTCAAGACTCCCAATAGTGAGGACACACGAACGATAAACATGATCTACAACAATAACATCTCCCACAGGTATGGACACATACACAGGAGCACTAAAAAAATCACGAAACATAACCAAATATGAAGCAAAATAGGATGACACGTAGGAATAAGTAGAACCCGGATCAAATGAATTGAAGCATATCTACTGCAAACTAAAATAGTACCTGTGATAACAGCATCAGATGACTCATCCTCAGGCCTATCTGGAAAAGCATAACATCGGGGTTGGGCCCCACCACTCTGAACTACATCTCTAGGACGGGCCCTAGCTGGCTGGCCTCCACCTCTAGCGGCTTGACCTCCACCTCTAATGGCCTAACCTCCACCTCTAGCTGCCTGACCCCTACCTCTAGTTGGCTGAGCGAGAGGTGAAGCACCCGTGGTCGGGACCATGGCACGAGAACCCTGATGCCATGAGCTGCCCGATGCCCGAGGGCAAAATTTAGCAATGTACCTCGGATCACCACAAGTATAACAGGACCTCGGCTACTGTGACTGCTCACCCTGAAACCGACCCTGTCGACCTAAGTAACCACCTTAAAAACTCTGGAGTGGAGGTGCACTAATAGGAGCTGGTGGTGTACTGTAGGCTAGCTGGTCGGAATAAGGCACATAAGGACCACGACTTCCTGAAGCACTATGGGATGCCTGAAGTGCTGAATGAAACGGCCTGGGAGGATGGCCCCTACCAAAAGTACCCCTGCCTCCAGATGAGGCACCGCTGAACCCTCCGGAATGACGTGGTCTCTTGTCATACCCCTGACCTCCCTGAGCAAGAACCATTTCGACTCGCCTGGCGACATTGGCAGCCACCTAAAAATAAATCTCACTCCCAATATCCTTATCCATCTACAATCTGATAGGCTAAGCAAGTCCATCAATAAACCTCCTCACCCCACCTCTCTCGGTAGGAAGCAGAAGAAGAGAATGACGGGCCAACTCTACAAAACGGGTCTCATACTGAGTAATAGTCATACTGCCCTGCTGGAGACGCTTGAACTGACGGTGATGGTCCTCTCTCAATGTGATAGGGAGAAACTTCTTTAGAAAGAGCTGAGAGAATTGGTCCCAAGTAAGATCAGGTAATCCAGCTGGTCTGGTCAACAAATAATCTCTCCACCATTTCTTGGCAGAACCAGTCATCTGAAATGCAGCAAAATCGACCCCATTGGTCTCAACTATACCCATGTTCCGTAGCACCTCATGATAACTGTCAAGATACTCGTGGGGATCCTCTGAAGGAGCACCACTGAAGTGAACTGTGAAGAGCTGGGTAAACATATCTAATCTCCATAAAGCCTCAGAAGACCTAGCTGACCCATTGCCGGCCTGTGCTGCAACAACCGACTGAACTACTCCAACCGGATGAGCTGCTGGAGTCTAAAACTAGGGAGCCATCTGCTCCGGAGTGTGAGTAGCAGGAGTCTATGCTCCTCCTCCAGCCTGAGAGATGGCTGGTGCCATGGGAAATGTACCAGTTTGGGCCACACTCTCCATAAGGCCCACCAAACAGACCAAAGCATCCTAAAGCACTGGGGTGGCAATGAACCCCTCCGGGACCTGAGCTGGCCCGACAAGAACGGTCTGGGCTGGAACCTCCTCATCAAACTCTACTTGAGGCTCCACTGTTGGTGCTACTGCTCGAGCTCTAGGCTGAGCTCTGCCCCTGCCTCGGCCTCTGGCATGACCTCGGCCTCGACCTCTGCCCCTCGTAGGAGCTGCCACTAGAGGCTCAGGCTGCTGCTCAGCTGAAGAAGCGGTACATGTTCTCGCCATCCGCGGAAGGACAAGAATAGAAGAGTTCAATCAGCAATAATAGAATAAAATCACATGACAGAGAAGAATAAAAGTGAAATTTGTTCCTAAACTTCATAGCCTCTGGAAGATAAGTACAAACGTCTCCGTACCGATCCTCTAGACTCTACTAAGCCTGCTCGTGAATTGTGAGACCTAGACACCTAGTACTTTGATACCAACTTGTCATGACCCGGAATTCCCACCATCGGGACCGTGATGGCGCCTATCATTTCACATGCTAGGCAATCCAATGCTAGAGAATCATCAAGCCAATTCTTATACATTTCAGTAAATAACAGCAACTAAGCTATAACGAGTTAAAATGAGTGCGAAAATTTATAACAGCCTCAATATATACACTACTACCCGGATCTGGAGTCATAATTCACGAACTTCTAAGATTTTCTACCAGTAAATGTCTGAAAGAAATACAACTATTTTTGAAAGGAAAGAAACAGTAAAGTGCAATGTCTAGAAGGGGACTCCAGGGTCTACGGACGCCGGCAGATCTACCTTGGGTCTCCTGTCGGATGAATCCAGCAGCTAACCTCACGATCAGCCCGGACCACCACCAAAATCACATAAGAAGTGTAGAGTGCAGTATCAGTACAACCGACCCCATATACTGGTAAGTGTCGAGACTAACCTCGACGAAGTAGTGACGAGGCTATGACAAGATACCTACATAATAGGCATGTGCAATTTAACAGTATATGTACAAATAACAGCAAGGAAAAACTTGACAGGAGATATCGGGAGGGGGAACATGCTGAGGGGAATACGAGATAGAGAACTACAACAGAATGGTAACTTGAACAACCAATATACTATGAACCAATAAGAACAAGTAAACACAGTAAAGGAAAAATGCACGGCATCACCCTTCGTGCTTTTACTCTCAACCTCACCATGAAATCAATAGAAACGGCACGACATCACCCTTCGTGTATTAACACTCGCAATATGGCACGACATCACCCTTCGTGCATTAACACTCACAATATGGCATGACATCACCCTTCGTGCATTAACACTCACAATATGGCACGGCATCACCCTTCGTGCATTAACACTCACAATATGGCACGGCATCACCCTTCGTGCATTAACACTCACAATATGGCACGACATCACCCTTCGTGCATTAACACTCTCCCTTACCATAATGCAATGAACAAATAAAAACAGGGAGATAGAATAACAAGTACAAGCCTTACTTCAACATTTGGTTCCACAATATCAACCTCAACTTCAAAATCAATACTCAATTATCACGAGAAGATCCGTAAACATGATAAGAACGATCAATTTAACAATACTAGTCTAAACACAGATAATATGAACAAATGAAGCTATAATTGCAAGAAACCAAGCCCCACCCGCATGCTTTAACCCGACTACAACGCATAAGTACTCGTCACCTCACATATACGTTGTTCCCCAACATTTAAACATATAGCAAATAGACAAACAAATCATATTCCCTCAAGTCAAAGTTAACCACAACACTTACCTCGCTCCAAAGGCCACTCAATGCTCAATTACCGCTTTTCCTTTAGAATCCATCTCCAAACCACTAGTATCTATTCACAAATAACTCAATAATATCAAATATTGCTAAAGAAATCAATTACATTGCATAAATTTAGATTTCACAAACTTTCGCCCAAAAAGTCAAAAATTGACCTCGGGCCCGCTTGGTCAAAACCCGAGGTTCGGACCAAAATGCATTTACCCGTTCACCCCGAGCCCGATTATGTAATTAGTTTCGGAATCTGACCCCAAATTGAGGTCTAAATCCCTAATTTGCAAAAACACCCAATCCTTCTTAAATCCCTAGTTTTCTACCATGAAAGAACAAAGATTAGGGCTAGGAATTTAGTGGGTGATGTTAGAAATGGAAGAAAATGAGTTAAAGAGTACAAACCTATGAATTGATGTTAAGTATTCTCTTCAAAATCGCTCCTAGGCCGAGTTCTAATGGACGGATTATGAAATTTTTGGAAAATCCCGCTACTATTCTTTTTTAAGTCACAGGCGTCAGGTCTTCTTCGCGTTTGCAAAGGGCCTGTCGCATTCGCGATGAGCAGCAACCCGAGTGGCTTTCGCATTCGCGAAGGCTGTCCCCCCTGGCCTTCGCATTCGCGAGCCAATGCTCGCGTTTGCGTAGAAGAATGACTGACCCCTCCCCCAGGTCCCTAAAGCTTCGCGTTGCGAGAAGATGGTCGCGTTCGCGAAAGGTAAGGGCCCCATTGCTTCGCGTTCGCGACCCAGATACCGCGTTTCGATTAAGAAAATCACCCTGCCCCAGTTTACTCTTCGCGTTCGCGAGAGTACCTTCGCGAACGCGAAGAAGAAGACACCAGATAACAACTAAAGCATAAAAAAAACTAGATTTTCTAAGTTTCAAAAGACTCGTAGCGTATCCGAAACTCGCCCGAGCCCTCGGGGCTCCAAACCAATTATGCACACAAGTCTAAAAACCTCATACGAACTTGCTCGCGCGAACAAAAGACCAAAATAACGCCTAGAACTACGAATCAGACACCAAATCAAATGAAATTTTAAAGAAAACTTTAAAACTTCTATTTTCACAACCGCACGTCTGAATCACGTCAAATCAACTCCGTTTCTCACCAAATTCGACAGACAAGTCATAAATATTATAGTGGACCTGTACCGGGCTCCGGAACCAAAATACGGACCTGATATCAACAAGACCAAGAATCAATCAATTCTTAAAAACCAATAAACTTTCAGACTTTCAATTTTCAACAATAAATTCATAACTCGAGCTAGGGACCTCCAAATTCGATTCCGGGTATATGCCAGGTCCCATATTTTGATAAGGACCCACCGAGACCGTCAAAATATGAATCCGGGTTCGTTTACTCAAAATGTTGACCGAAGTCAACTCAAATTAATATTTTAAGGCAAAAATACATATAAACCTTCCGGAAGAACACCCGGACTGCACACGCAAATCGAGAAAGGTTAAAATGAGGTTATTGAGACCTCAAAACACATAATTAGGTTCTAAAATATAAGATAACCTATCGGGTCATCACACCTCTATACTAAGGAATAGAACTACACTTAAGGAATAGAACTACACTTGGGCTAATGCCCAACTAACAAAAATTAAGAAAATAACATGATAGCTACCAAGAAATAGGAGTGGTGCCTCACCATATACCTCAGAGAGAGAGTCATCCTAGCCCTGTCTGCATGCCACATATCATACCTCATCCTGAAATACGTAAAGTAAGTGGAGCCCTGGAAAGGGGACCATAAGGGCTGAGTACACCACAACGGTACTCAATAAGTGTCATAGACTCTCTCTAACTCATGTTCCTGGGACAAGATTTTGCAAAAACCATGCAACCAATATTGGACATAAAGTGATAAACAGTTATATAAACCATGCTCTTTATCATTTCAAATAAAAGACAAGTGAAATGTAAGCCATGCTATAAGGTTTTAGAACGTCTTTATCAACCCAAGATTTTAATAGAAATCACATAAAACCATTTCAATCTCATTAAGTCATTGAAATCATTTTCGGTTCCTTAGGCCTAAACATAAGAAAGTTCTCTTTTACCTTTCAGTGGGAGTACTATACCGACACCGACATAATGAACAACTACTAGGTGATCATCCTAGCAATAAGTATTTGATCCTACTTCTCTGGGAGGCTTCCCGTAGTGCCATACGAGTTGACTTAACCTCATTACTTTAAGTAATGATCATCTACCCTCTCAATGGGGGACTTTATCCCACAAACCTCGGCTTTGCCTTGGAATGTATCCCTACACCGGCACGTGTTGTTTCATGGTAACGAACTCAACATTCGAACCAATCTCGGTGGTCTCCACTAGTAACTCCCAAAATATTTGACATATCAAAAATAGATTCATAGCATAATTGCCTCAAAGGATCTATTTTTATCAAATCATGATTTTCATAGCCAATCCAAACAATTTGAATAAAATCAAATGAATAATCTTTTTCATGTTAAAGCCTTTAGCAATTAACATCAATCTAAAGACACAACAAGTGCTTCCTTTGTTGAAATTTCAAAAGATAAACGTTTTCATGAAAACATATATTTAGCACTCAAGCATTTTGTACTCTTATCAACAAATAAGTTTTAATAAAACTTATAAGAATTTCATTAAGTGTCATTTTGCCAACAAGTTTTGAAAACATCATTTTTATAAAATTACATGACACTTCATAAACAACAATTTAGAAACACATGGTGAGATCTTTCCCGCTTGTGCCCACAAGTATGGATGCACATTTACAAATAATACAATGTATCAACTTACGTCATGCTTTTAAAGAGAATCCCTCAAGAAGAGTAAGTCTTAATCAACTTACCTCAAACTTCAAGCTCCAAAAATACTACAATGCACCAATTGATTAAAATATCCAAATATCGCCCACAATTCAATATCTACCATTAGATATCCCAACTACATAAAAGAAATACGAAAACAATCATAAATATCCATTTAGGCTTCACAATTCGGCAACAATCCTTTAACCATCCTAAATTATCTAATAGGCTCACACATTAGCCTATTCAATTCCATTCTTATGATTTAATACTCATTTGGAGTCATTAATAATACTACGTTAATTACTCAACATCATCAAGTCACTTTTCATCGTCTTCTCCAACAAAACCCTAGGTTCAAGAACATCCATTTCAATAACTAGTGTTGTATCTTATCCAAATGGTGATTCCCAATTCAATTCGTTCATCAATTAAGTTATCAAGTCTATTGGAATCATTAGAAACTAAAAATAATTCCATTTATATCAATTCATCACTATACATCTTCTTCTTTACCCAAAATGGCATTCTCAAGACCCACCCTTAGGGTTCATACAATATCCCATTACAAATTCAAATAAAACTCACAAACATGTTACCCATACTCCAATATGACATATATATGAAGCTCAAGTGAATATATTACCTCTTGGTGGAAGAATCTCACTTTTCCTCTTTTTGGTGTTCTTGAAGATTCAACCCATTTCCTATGGATTTGATCCATAATAATGTTAGTGTTATCACTAAATGATGTTATACAATCATCCTTGTATCAAAATAACTTACCTTGAAGTGTATCCATGGTGGAAGAGCTCCTACTTCTCTCTAGAAATCCATTCCAAGTTGATGAACTAACTATTTCTCTCTCTAAACCCCTTATTTCTACGCACGGTATGTAGGCTAAGCTACTATGCTGCATAGGCTACACTACTATGCTGTATAGGCTATGCTACTATGCTGCATAGGCTACGCTACTATGCTGCGTAGGCTACACAAGACTCGCGTAGCTATTCTGCTATCCTTTAGTAAAAAGGCCATAACCTCTTTTAGAAATCTCCAAATAACAAACGGTTTGAAGCATTAGAAACTAGACACATATACCTTTCATTGGATAGGTTATACACCATATAATACTTCATATCGTGAGAGTTATTCTCATTTGACGTTAGGTTTTGTGCGAACTCACTTGAAACTTAACCCCCATCATACAATTTCCAACTTGAATTAGCCTTAGGGATCTTCTTATACCATAAGCTATTCTTAATGCCCTCATGCATATATTGTCATGATCAATTGATATCATTTATATTATTAGTCCTGTTCATACCCGAATTACGATAATTAGCACCCGTCAATCTTCTTAATGGTCTTAAAACACTTCAAAATTTTACGGAGTGTTACATTCTCCCCCACTTAAGAACATTCGTCCTCGAATGTTTTGCAAGTCATTACTAGGAACGGTATTATCCTCCTTTCACCTTAACCATCATTCTTAATTATTCCTGACTTGATGTGGATCTTAGATGTTCTTCCAAAATTTTAACTTCCTTAAGGCCCCAAAATTTGGCAAACTCTCTAAATTCTTAAAATTTTCAGCAGAGTATCCCCTATAATTGAGACTATCCAAAAAACTTCAACCTGTCCAGAACAAGCCCTCACATGGGCACCAATTTCAATATAATTCAAAAACAAAATATCTTTACATAATAGGATGTCTAGACCCCACACAACCGCATATATGCTCAATGTACAACAACAAACTATCTAGAACCCGCACGGCCACACATACGTCCTCAACGTATAACAACAAAATATCTAAGCCCCCACGTGGCTGCGCATATACCAAAATTGCATCAAATAATTCTTTACAATTTAAAACAGTTGCATATGCCTCACTCATTCCAACACCGTTTACTCTATATTGCAACACATATTACTACCATGCATATTTGTATTCTCTTTTTATTATGTATACACCAAGTCGCAAGTGAAAGAGCATTTTTTTTTGTATATGTTAAAATCATTCTTCTTTCATTCAAAGACTTTCATATTTACATCAAACTACTTCTAAGCATAGTTTGTCCTCACAGGACTCTTGATTCTCTAGTTACCAAATCCTTCTATAATGTTGTTTTATTCCATCCGAAGACTAACAAGATATTTATCTTACTTAGATCCATCCATCACGTGGGTGATATATACCTACACTTACACTAGTAACCTTTTGAGTTTCCTTTAGATCCCAAATTGATTGATACGATTGCTAACAAGTCCGCTCTTTGAGAAATGTTCAATCCACTTCCTCCCCTTTCATGGAACAAGTTTTCATTCATTCTCAAACATCACTGTACATATTTCTATTTTCTTAACCTTAACCAACTAATCGATATCACAAAGTTCTTTATGATATTTTCTTACCAGAAATTTAAGTTGTATTTGCCATTGTGCCTACCATAGGAATATTACCATGGGTTGTAGGCTTTCAACTCCCAAGTGACAATGCTATTAGGATAATACTTACACCTTTTAGTTCTTTTTTTCTTTTCTGACCCCGTGCTTCTTACTGGAGCACATTATTTTGGTTTGCAAAAGTATTTCATATTTGAGAATACACATAATATAACCTTTTCTTGCCTCATTTCATGCCAAGTGTTCACATACTTTATCCTCATTTATAACCTTCATTTGTTCTAGTAAGTCCAACATATGACCAAAGTACTTCCTTATTTTTGCCCTTGCTTGAATTTAATTCAAGTGACACATGCTCCAAAGTTATAAGAATTTATTCAGGTAGCCCATTAAATATTTGACTATTAGATAGTACCTTTTGATAACCCTAATGTTGAACACCGTAACTATTGCTCGTGATAAATATGTAAACCCTATACCAGCATTGTATGGCAATTTTACTCATTTCATCAGGAATCTTATCGAAGATTTTTACTTAATCTTTCTTTTATGAATAAAATTTCTCCATTTTATTTTTCCAACCACCACCTTTAAGGTGATTTCTACTTGCTCTAACGCTCCCCCACCTAAGCGTAAAACCCAAATCTAAAGATTGAACATGATACTCGAAGATTTAATTAAATTCGTACTCCATTCCATCTGATTATACACACGACCATATACTACTACAAGTTATTTATTCCCAACTCAAAATCTTATTTCACCATTTCAAATTTCCACGAAGCCTTGACTTCTACTTTGCACTTACACTTAGTAGTACCTACTATCCTGAAAATAGAAGAAAAATGGTTATTCTCATCAAGGATTTTTGTCACGACCCAATTTTCCTTATAGGCCGTGATGGCGCCCAACGTCACCGCTAGGCAAACCAACGGTGAACTAGCCATGTAATTATTCTTTTTTATAATTTCAAAATAGTTAATATTTATTTATTAAGTAAATGAGAAGTGAAAAATTTTAGTAAGGTAAAGCATGAACCAATGAAAGAGCAAAATACGGGAAATAAATACCAAAAGCCATAAAGTGTCTACTAGCATATTCCCAAGGCCTGGTATCACAAGTGTATGAGCAACTAGTAGAATATACAAAATACATATGCTACTATCTGAAATAAGATAGACAAAGTAAATACAAAAGAGAGACTGTGGGGTGCTACAGAACGGACTAAGAGAGCAGCTTACCACTATGCCTCAGGATGACATGGGTGCGTGCTTGGATGAACGCCAGATGCACCTGCCTCAGATCCTGCACGAGTAGTGCAGAAGTGTAGCGTGAGTACACAAATAACATGTACCTAGAAAGTATTCAGTCTAACCTCGAAGAAGTAGGGACGAAGGGTCGACATCGACACTTACTACATGCCAATAAAATAAATACAGAAATTGTACATAGGCATGTAATACATGAATAGTAAAAATAACACAATAACCAACAATGAATAAATGGTTCTTTAACTGATAGTCAATTTAAAAGTCTCCAATTGACACATGCTAACTTCAACAATTTCAATCCATTAAATAAATTATAATCTCTCAAGTCATAAAAATAATATCAAGTGTATTCGGGCTCCGAGTATTATCACGCACGATTTATGCCAAGGTCGTATGACCCGATCCAAAATATTGTGTGCACTGCCGAGAGTCGAACGACACGAACCATAGATGCATCTATTATACTGCCGAGACGAACGACCCGCTCCCATGAGAGTAGAGAAGTTTACCTTTCTTGCGGAAGTACTTGCGACGCGAGAGGACATGGATTTCTCAGAGTTATTATGTATTCCTCAATTCTTCCCAAAATAAGAAATTTAAATTGAAAATTTATAACTTTAAAGTCCCTAGTCTCAGCTCTATTCAAGACAATTAATATGCATAATAAACACAACAGTACACATAAAGCATAATGTGGATCTAAGACTACCTAGACATATAATGGAATATAGCTACGCTAGGACTCTCATCACCTAGTGCGTATGTAGCTCCCCACACAAGTAATACACAACAAAGGTACACCTAAGGGAATGAATACCCTCTTACAAGGTTAGGCAAGAGACTTACCTTATTTTCAAGCTCATTTTCAGTCCACAAATACGCTCTAAAGCCTCAACTTGGTGCCAATCAACACGAAACTAGCCAAATGTTATATAAATTAATCAATACACACTCACAAGTTCGTAATTTAGCCGTTTGAGAAATTACCCAACCCAAATTGGAAGATCCCTAAAATTCACCCCTAGTCCACGAGCCCGGATTCCGGAAATTTTCGAGGATAAATGTTACCCATAACCTCATGAACTCAAATATATAATTTCTACCCAATTCCATAATCATTTTCGTGGTTAAATACCATTTTTGATCAAAACCTAGGTTTTTCAACTAAACCTACATTTTCTACAATTTATGTGTTAAGAATCTAACCAAAATGCATGTATTAAACTCATCTTGTATAGAAATTACTTACCTCAACGTGCTAGGTGAAAACCCCTCTTCAAAGAGCTCTAAAATCGTCCAAGAAGTGAAAGAAATGAACCAAAATAGCCTAAGTCCCGACATTAAAAGCCCTCATTGCCTCAGGCGATTTCTCTTCTGCGGACCTTGGGTCGCACCCGCGACGCCGCTTCTGCGGGAAAAGGTCCGCTTCTACGGAACACACACAACCTAGCACTAGGCACACCTACGGAATGACACCACACATGCGAGACCGCTTCTGCGGCTCACCTCGCGCACCTACAACCTTGCCCACACTGGCCCCCCTCCACGCCTGCGATCCCTTCATCGCATAAGCAAGTCCGCTTCTGCGGAAGAAGCTTTGCTTCTGCGGACACTGCCTAGTCTACTCCCATCCACACCTGCTCTCATTGGCTCGCACCTGCGGCTAGCTCCTCGCAGGTGCAAATGCACCATAAACTGTTGCTGCTTCAGCCATGGCTCCAAGTCCAAACAAGGTCCACGCATCGTCCGAATGGCACCCGAGGCCCCCGTGGCCTCGCCCAAACATACCAACAAGTTCGTAAACATGAAACGGACTCGCTCGAACCCTCGGAACACGTAAAACAACATCAAAACTAAGAATCGAACCCCAAACCAAATCAAATCAACTTATAGACATCAAGTTCTTCCAACTTACCCCGAATGTGCCGAAACATACCTAAACTTCTCGGAATGACACCAAATTTTGCGTACAAGTCATAAATCAACATACAGAACTATTCTTAGGCTCGGAATCCCAAACAGGCCTTGATAACACTAAAACCTACTTCAAATCAAATTTAATGAACTTGAAAACCTTCAATGCGCCAACTTTCAACATCATGCGCCGAAATGCTCCCGGGTCATCCGAATCCCGATCCGAACATACGCCTTAGTCCAAAATCATCATACAAAACTATTAGAACCATCAAATCCTGGTTCTGGGGTTGTTTACTCAAGACGTTGACTCAAGTCAAACTTAACCATGTTATGCCACTATTAAGGAACTAAGTATTTCGATTTGAACCAGATCCCTTCCAAACCCGAAATAACCATCCCCACAAGTCATAAAACAGTAAAAGCACCTACGTGGAGTCTTATTTAGGGGAACGGAGATCTAGAAAACAAAATGACTGGTTGGGTCGTTATATTCTCTACCTCTTAAGCAAAGGTTCGTCCTCGAACGGGTGTAGAATCATACCTGGAGTGCCGAATAGGTGTGGGTATCTACTCCGTATGTCCTCCTCGGTCTCCCAAGTCGCCTCCTCGACTAGTTGACCCCTTCACTGAACCTTTACTGCAGAAAACTTCTTGGACCTCAACTGACGAACCTGTCTGTCAACAATGGCAACTGGCTTCTCCTTATAACCCAGGCTCTCATCTAGCTGAACAGTGTTGTAGTCTAACACATGCGACCTATTGGTATGATAATTCCGGAGTATCGACATGTGGAAAAACGAATGAACTCCCGATAGACTGGAAGGCAAAGCAAGCTCATAAGAAACCTTCCCAACTCTCCTCAATACCTCAAATAGACCTATGAACCTTGGGCTCAATTTGCCCTTCTTCCCGAACCTCATAATCTCCTTCATCGGCGAGACTTTCAAGAGAACCTTCTCGCCCACCATAAATGATAAATTACACGCCTTTTGATCTGCGTAACTCTTCTGTCTGGATTATGCTATGCGAAGTCGCTCCTGAATCAACTTCACCTTTTCCAAGGCATCTCTCATCAAATCAGTACCATATAGCTTAGCCTCGCCAGGCTCAAACCATCCGATGGGCGAACAACATCGCCGACCATACAAAGCCTCAAATGGAGTCATCTCAATGCTGGACTGATAACTGTTGTTATAAGCAAACTCGGCCAAAGGCAAGAATCGATCCCACTGCCCTCCGAAGTCAATCACAAATGCTCTGAGCATATCGTCCAAGATCTAAATCGTACGCTCCAACTACCCGTCAGTCTGTGGATGAAAGGCCGTGCTGAGCTCTACTCGTGTCCCCAACTCACTCTGTACTGCCCTCTAGAAATGCGAAGTAAATTGAGGGACCCTATCTGAAATGATGGAAATAGGCACACCATGCAATCGAACAATCTTTTGAATGTAAATCTGGGCCAATCTTTCTGAAGAATATGTAGTCACAACCGGAATGAAGTGTATCGACTTGGTCAACCTGTAAACAATGACCCAGACTACATCAAACTTCCTCAAGGTCCGCGGCAACCCAACTACGAAGTCCATAGTGATGCGCTCCCATTTTCACTCAGGTATAACCATCTGCTGAAGTAGGCCATCTAGCATCTGATGCTCATACTTGACCTGCTGGCAATTTAGACATCTCGCCACATACTCAACTATTTCCTTCTTCATCCGCCGCCACCCATAATGTTGCCTCAGGTCGCGATACATCTTCGTAGCTCCTGGATGAATAGAATATCGAGAACTGTTTGCCTCCTCTAGAATATTCTCCCTCTAGACATCAACATTAGGAACACATAGACGACCCTGGATCCACAGAACACCATCGTCACCTATAACAACCTCCTTGGCACCACCCTGTAGTACCGTCTCTCTAAGAACCAACAAGTGTGGATCGTCGAACTGACGAGCCTTGATCTGCTTGAATAATGAAGACTAAGCGACAATGCATGTCCCAAGCCAATGGCCTCTCCTCAGCTGAAATGAATTCCAAACTACCCATACTCTCAGCCTTTCTGCTCAAGGCATCTGCGACCACATTGGCTTTGCCCGGATGATAAAGGATGATAATATCATAATTCTGTAGTAACTCAAGCCACCTGCGCTGCCTCAAATTGAGACCCCTATGCTTGAACAAATGCTGCAAGCTGCAATGATCAGTGTAAACCTCACATGACACCCCATAAAGATAATGCCTCTAGATAAACCTCACTGGATACCCCATAAAGATAAAGCCTCCAGATCTTGAGAGCATGAACTATCGCGGCCAACTCCAAATCATGAAAGGGGTAATTCTTCTCGTGGGGCTTTAGCTGACGTAAATCATATGCAATAACTCGCCCCTCCTGCATCAATACGCATCCCAGGCCAACGTGTGAAGTGTCGCAACACACAGTATACATCCCTGAACCGGAAGGCAACACTAACACCGGTGCCGAAATCAATGCGGTCTTGAGCTTCTGAAAGATCGCCTCGCAATCATCGGATCATCAGAACGAAGCATCCTTTTGGGTTAATCTAGTCAAAGGTGCTGCAATAGATGAGAAGCCCTCCACAAACCGGCGATAATAACCTGCTAACCCCAAGAAACTCCAGATCTCAGTCGTTGTTGTAGGACGAGGCCAACTCTTAACTACCTCGATATTCTTGGGATCTACCTTAATACCCTCTCCTGATACAACATGCCCTATGAATGCCACAGGATCTAACCAGAACTTGCACTTGGAGAACTTAGCATATAGCTTCTGTTCCCGCAAGGTCTGAAGCAACACTCTCAAATGCTGCTCGTGCTCCTCCATGCTACGCGAGTAGATCAATATGTCATCAACAAAGACAATGACAAACAAGTCAATATATGGCATGAACACCCGGTTCATCAAATCCATAAATGCCACTGGGCATTGGTCAAACCAAAGGACGTCACTAGAAACTCATAGTTGCCATATCTAGTCCGAAAAGCCATCTTCGGAACATCCAAATCATGAATCTTCAACTGATGATACCCTGATATTAAGTCGATCTTAGAGAACACCCAGGCACCATACACCTAGTCAAACAAATCATCAATACGCGACAACGGGTATTTGTTCTTAATGTTAACTTTGTTCAACTGGCGGTAATCAATGCACATCCGCATAGTCCCATCTTTCTTCTTCACGAACAATACCGGTACACCCCAAGGTGACAAACCCCTTTGATAGAAACTCCGCAAGTTGTTCTTTAAATTCTTTTGGAACCATGCGGTACGATGGAATAGAGATTAGCTGGGTACCTGGAGCCAAATCAATACAGAAATCGATATCACGATCTGGTGGCATGTCTGGTAGATCAGAAGGAAATACATCGGACAACTCCCAAACCACGGGCACTGAATCAATCACTCTGTAACCGTATCCCTAACATAAGCTAGATAAGCCAAATAACCCTTCTCGACCATGTGTCGAGCCTTCATAAAAGAGATAACCCGACTAGATGCACTGATAGATGAACCCTTCCACTCCAATTTAGGCATCTTTGGCATCACCAAGGTAACAGTCTTGGAATGGGAATCAAGGACGGTATGATATGGAGACAACTAGTCCATGCCCAATCTAGTAACATAACCATAGAAAGTCACGATACAGGACTGATATATCCAATCCACAATAACAGAATCGCCTACTGGCGTGGACGCATAAACAAGAGTACCCAATGACTCACGAGGAAAATCCAGAAAATGAGCAAACAGAGATGAAACATATAAATATGTAGACCTTGGATCAAATAGTACCCAAGCATCCATACCGCAGAAAGAAATAATACATGTGATCACGACATCTGAGGCTACTGCATCTGGTCTGGCTGGAAAAGCATAAAACCTAGCTGGAGCGCCACCTAACTGGCCTCCACCTCTAGCATATGTCACACCCCAAAACCGAGGAGCGCGATCGGCTCTCAATCGAGTGAACCCGACTTAACAAGCCTGTTAGATTTCATTCTACCCAAATTCATCCGTGAATAAAGAGGAGATGTACTCCGTTAATCAAATACTGAATAGATTTCATTAACCGTTTTCATTTCATTCCCATTAACAACATCATTCAATATTTCCAAAATAGTACGAGTTTATAGATTTAATAAAAAACATGTTGCCAAATACCAACAGTTCTAATCCAATTCCCAACATCAAATACCACCCACAACTTATCTACGGAGCCTCTAAAGACAACTGAAAAGTAATATGGAAATACCGGCAACAAGGCCCCGGTTATACCTCAACCACAAAGTACATGAGAAACAAAATATACATGACCCCGAAATGAAGTGGGGCTCACCAAATCAGCTGAAAAGAGTGTACTGCTATCACTGATCAATGCCACCTGCATCCATTAAAGATGCAGCGCCCCCGGCAAAAGGGACGTTAGTACTGTCGAATAGCACTAGTATGTATACCTAGAAATCCTCTTTCAAAATAGAATGACCATATGATCTATATGTGGAACACATAATATAATGCAATTTAAACAACCTGTACAAATAAGGACAACAAAAGGGGCACCTATAATGTGTCTCATTAGACCGTCCTTAGTGTCCACATATCATATTGTATACTTATGCGTTTCATAGACCGTTCATAGTTTTTATTCATGCCATACACATATACCTCTTATACACAATGCACATATGTGTTTCATAGACCGTCCACAAGATTTCATATCACAATGGATTTCATAACATAATGTACCTATGCGTTCATAGACCGTCCACATGATTTCATATCACAATGCACCTATGCATTTCATAGACCGTCCACAGGATTTCATATCACAATGGATTTCATAACACAATGTACCTATGCGTTTCATATCACAATATACCTATTCGTTCATAGACCGTCCACAGGATTTCATAACATAATGTGCCTATGCATTTCATAGACCGTCTACAGGATTTCATATCACAATGTACCTATGTGTTTCATAGACCGTCCACAGGATTTCATATCACAATGCACCTATGCGTTTCATAGACCGTCCACAGGATTTCATAACACAATATACCTATGTGTTTCATAGACCGTCCATAGGGTTTCATAACACATTGGAAACAAAAGTACAAATACGTACATCTCATAACCTTTCACACCACATATCACCTAATCCGTACTTTCAACCACTTACAACATTATTATTTCACTGGCTCTCTTTGCCATACATATGATTCTTTATACATGGCACAATGGCCGTATTTCAGATTCCACACTTTCATTTCTTCCCTTTCATAGATCATCATCATAATTATCAACAAGTAGAATATTCCGAAAATCACAACTTTAAGTTCATTAGTAATGAAGGCTTTAAACACAATCGATTTATTTCCAATAAATGGAATAAAATGATTGGCAATCGAAGAACAAATTAAAATCATACACAATTTCCACTCACGAATATGTAAGAACGCAAAACACATTGAAAATTACTTACAAAGCATAGCATTAGCTAAAACAGCCACATATGGGCATCACTTGAGTTCATAAACTTTTAGCCGATTATATTGTCGAAGTCAATTTTGGAATTGTTGAGTCAAAGCTCATTTCATATTCTTTCTCACATTATTTCATTTATTGGCACCATTGGTCACAAATATAACTTTCACTATTGGCACGTTGGCCACACTTTATATCCCCAATTCACTGATTTCACTTCCAACCATCTTTATAGGTTATCAACAATAAGACATTCTCAATCAAGACTTTAGGTACACATATGAGCAATTAAGAGTCTTAAGAATATTGAGATTTTCTCACACAATTTGGCATACTAGCTTTCATTTGAAATACGATTCAAAGCCACAACATTTTAATACGCAACCCATACTTTAAAACTCACGAGAACATTATGGAATTCAATTCCAAAAGAGAAAGTTTAGCCAACATACCTCAATTGAGCTTTCCTTAAATTACTACAACGTTCCGGAAATTCTAGCAATCCCAATCTATTTTGAGACATAACAAAATTTAACAACAATTAGGAAGATATTCATGGTCTCAGCTCTTTTGAGCATTTTATCAAACACTAGGTGTACAAATTTAACCACGAGGTTCTTCTACAAGATTTCCTTCACTACACAACCCAATCCATACTTATTTAAGCTCAACAATCTTCCCACAAATCCTTTTGGTACATGCATGTATAGATAATACTCTCATACCCAAGAATCATACTCCTAATCAACCATCTTCTACCCAAATTCGAAATTGAAAACTAGGGTATGGAACCTTACCTCTTAGATGAAGAACTTGTGGGTTTTCCTTCTTAATCTTCCAAGATTTGAGCAAGACTTGATGAATAATTAGCCTAGGGTTTTCTATCTCTCTAAAACACTCTCCCTTCTCTCTAATACATCATAATATTTTCTCAAAAATGATCCTTTGCGTGTATTTAACGAAGTAGGGTCGGGTTTTAAAATCCAAAAAAAATAAAGCTCCGGAACAGGTTCTGCGGTCGCATATGCGACCGCATAGTGGTTATGCGGACCGCATATCTGTGCATAATTGCTGACAAAATAATCAAAAATATGTCTGTGCATAATAGTTATGCGGTCGCATAATGCACTGCATAACAGTCCAGTTATGCGGTCGCATAGTCGACCGCATAGCTGCTGCCAGATTTGGCCCTCTCCTGCTCACTTCTGCGGCCATTATGCGGCCTGCAGAGTGATTATGCGGTCGCATAATGGACCGCATAAATGCTCTTTTCCGCCAAAAATTTTCCTTTACTTTCCGGTACATTGTTCAACCCAAAAAGTCCGAGCCGCAGCGAGCTTCCTCAAAGCGAAGAATTTCTACAATCCTTAAACACGTAAGCCTAGTCCGGCACCATGAAACGTTATTTTCTTTGCAAAATTTACCGGGATTTACACTTAAGTACTTCAAAATTTTCTGAAGTGTTACATTCTCCCTCACTTAGGATCATTCGTCCTCGAATGAGGGTAAAGATCCATCATTAGGTCTTATGCAACTTAGTTTGTTTTATACCACAAACTAGTAACCCCAAATTTGACCAACTCCCTAAATTTTCAAAAATTTCGCTAGTGTTTCCTTTGTAATTAGGCCTATCCACCTGTCAGAAAGCCCCAGAAACACATCCTAACAACATATAAAAAAATCCAACGATGTAGCATAACACAAAACAACACCAACTGCGGCCTCACAAGCAATATTTTACCAGAAAGGAACACCCTTAATACCAATTGTACAAATGATACATAATTCATAGAAAGCAACTCTTAGAATTATCATATATCACAACTTTATAAATACATGGCTATTCAAACAAATAAGGATACTTTTCTTCATTTCTTCCTCGGCCTCCCAAGTAGCCTCTTCAACCTGTTGGTTTTTGCTATAGCACTTGACGGAGGTAATCTTAACTTTCGGACTTATCTAACAAGAATAGCAAATAGTTGCTCCTCATAGTCCAATTATCCATTAACACCACCTTCTTATACACAGACACATGAAACACCAGGTACACGAAGAACAATAATAGGGAAACATTATACTCATAGTTTGGCCTATTTCCTTCAAGATTTCATAAGGCCTGATGTGACTACATATACTTTACCTTCCTTAATAATTCACACAATATATTCATAGACAAATCTTTAGAATAACCCGTTCACTTTCTTTCATTCTAAATCTCTATGCCGAACACCCAAACTAAAACTTTTGCGACCTCCAACAATTACTCTAAGATGTGCTAGCATGAATATGACCATAAAACTTTCTATCCAATATATTTGATCACGGAATGACGCTTCTTCTTTGACATAATTGAACCTTTAACCCCCATAGGTTTACTAAAAATAGGAACAACGAGGTTCGAGATTGGGCTGAAATTATTCAAGAATCCATCAATGTGCCTAGCACGGCATTTCGGGAGGTTATATCCTAAGATACATGAAGGTTACTACCAATAGTGCTGACATGGTTAATCATTGTAATGACATCATTGATTCGACACATGAGGCATAGAGTTGCCTAGTAGGCATTGATAATGTAGGGATCATGTTCATGATTCTCAAATTTAAATAAATGAGTCATTTTATACATGTGTCATATGGGAGGCATGGTCGGGAGGAAAAGACATTAGCGTCGGTTATTCTTGGAAGACTATGAGCCATGAAGAGGATAACAACAATTGCTTCATTCCATACATGCCTTGTTTGGCAATAGTAAGACTCAAAGAGAAATAACACTTATGTGACACTAATCGCCTCTTGGAATGTAGGAAAAATCAGTTTAACTCGAAATGAGAATATTTTGGCACCCCGAATGTGATATGGGTTTCAAAATGCATGAAATTGCATTACGCTCTTAAAATTAACTAACACAAGGAATCTATGTCACAAGCCCATGGGGATGAAAAAGAAGTTGAACACTTGTGAGATTATTATCATTCCCACAACTTAACCTTTGCCAATAGTTGATCCTATATGACAGGACTAGAGATACAACAAACTTGTCTTTCAAATCAATATGCTCATCATAAGACTATCTAACTTTCAACCACACACGAGTGAAATCATGTAGATAGGACATCTTAATATTGGGGTTGAGGGACTTACTTGTTGTCCCTTGGTTATTGGGGCAGTGCCTTAGCTGGTGGCCCTTGACTCCGTACCCGAAACATTCATCTGTGCCACATCGGCACACCCCCAAATGACACCTCCTACACTTGGGACATGGGGGCCTCTGCTGCAGCTGAGAATCCCCATTTGACTAGACCTACTGATTAGATCCCTTGTTGCCTTGGTTACTATAGCCCCACCGCTGCTGATCAGGCCTTGATGGTAGTGCTCTAGCTGAAGACTGAGAAACTGACTGCGTGGGTCTGGATGACACTCTCCTATGTAATGCCTTTCCACCATTACCCCCACTATATGATCCACTAAGATTGCCCGTGGATCGGGTCTTTTTGTTATTATCTAGATCTCTCTTACTTTTTAACTTTCGATCCTATGTAGCTTGAGCAAATGCCACCATTTTTCCATAATTCATATCAGAATTCAAGGCAGCCGTAGCGGCCTCATTAATTACCAAGGGACTAAGCCCTTTCACAAACCGGCGCACTCTAGCCTCCATAGTGGGCAACATGTAAATAGCATATTTGGACAGGTGCACGAATTTCATATGGTACTCCCACACACTCAGGCTACCTTGCCTCAAGCTCTGAAACTCAGCGGCACGGGCCGCCTTAGTCTCGGCAGGCAAGAAGTGGTCAATGAAATCATCGGTAAACTCACTCCACCTTGCCGGAGAACTTCCTTCCTCACGGGACTCCTCCCATAGCTCAAACCAAGAATATGCCACCTCTTTCAGACGGTAGGAGGCCAACTCCACTCCCTACGTCTCTGTAGCATGCATAACCCGGAGTGTTTTGTGTATCTCATCAATGAAGTCCTGGGGGTCCTCCTCAGGATTAGTACCCGTAAACACTGGAGGATCTAACTGAAGAAACTTGTTCACTCTGGAACTAGCAGATTCCCTTGTCTTACTGGAAGGAGTAGGCCTGAGAAGACACTATCTGTGCCAACATCTGTATGGCTCCCCTAACATCAACGTCAGAAACACTAGAATCGAAAGCTGGAGCTTGAGGTGGAACTGGAATATCAGTTGGAGGAACTGTTGCACCTTCTGTAGATGTAGGGACAGGTGCGGTCTGATCAGTTGTAGTAGAGTCAGGCAGTGTAGTAACTGGAGGAATATTCTCACTCCTCGGGTGCTCACCCGCATCATCAATTATAGGGTCAACTGTCACTCCTGGGGTGACATTGGCTCTTTGGCCAGTTCTTGCCTTCTTCTTAGGTGCCATGTACTGAAAATTAGACCAACGCAGGAGTTAAAGGAGGAACAATCTTATAACCAGCTTTATCGCACGATCACAAACATGAAAGAAGGGTATTATTACTAAATGTCCGTGCAGCATCCTAATTATAGATGTGGTCGACAACACACCGATAATAAGGACTCTACTAGACATGGCTCCGAGACATCCTAGGACACTTTAAAACCTTAGGCTCTGATTCCAAGTTTGTCACACCCCAAAACCGAGGAGCGCGACCGGCGCTCAACCGAGTGAAACCGACTGAGCAAGCCTGTTAGATTTCATTCTACCCAAATTCATCTGTGAATAAAGAGGAGATGTACTCTGTTAGTCAAATACTGAAGAGATTTCATTAACCGCTTCCATTTCATTCCCATTAACAACATCATTCAATACTTCCAAAAAAGTATGAGTTTATAGATTTAATGAAAAACATGTTGCCAAATACCAACAGTTCTAATCCAATTCCCAACATCAAATACCACCCACAACCTGTCTACGGAGCCTCTAAGTACAACTGAAGAGTAATATGGAAATGCCGGCAACAAGGCACCGGCTATACCTCAACCACAAAGTACATGAGAAACAAAAGATACATGACCCCGAAATGAAGTGGGACTCACCAAATCAGTTGAAAAGAGTGTACTGCTATCACTGATCAATGCCACCTACTGTAGAACCACCTGCATCCATTAAAGATGCAGCGCCCCCGGCAAAAGGGACGTTAGTACTGTCGAATAACGCTAGTATGTATAGCTAGAAATCCTCTTTCAAAATAGAATGCCGATATGATCTATACGTGGAACACATAATATAATGTAATTGAATCAACCTGTACAAACAAGGACAACAAAAGGGGCACCTATAATGTGTCTCATTAGACCGTCCTTAGTGTTTACATATCATATTATACACTTATGCATTTCATAGACCGTTCATAGTGTTTATTTATACCGTACACCTATATCTCTTATACACAATGCACATATGCGTTTCATAGACCGTCCACAAGATTTCATATCACAATGGATTTCATAACACAATGTACCTATGCGTTCATAGACCGTCCACAAGATTTCATATCACAATGCACCTATGTGTTTCATAGACTGTCCACAGGATTTCATATCACAATGGATTTCATAACACAATGAACCTATGCGTTTTATAGACCGTCCACAGGATTTCATATCACAATATACCTATGCGTTCATAGACCGTCCACAGGATTTCATAACATAATATGCCTATGCATTTCATAGACCGTCTACAGGATTTCATATCACAATGTACCTATGTGTTTCATAGACCGTCCACAGGATTTCATATCACAATGCACCTATGCGTTTCATAGACCGTCCACAGGATTTCATAACACAATATACCTATGTGTTTCATAGACCGTCCATAGGGTTTCATAACACATTGGAAACAAAAGTACAAATACGTACATCTCATAACCTTTCACACCACATATCACCTAATCCATACTTTCAACCACTTACAACATTATTATTTCACTGGCTCTCTTTGCCATACATATGATTCTTTATACATGGCACAATGGCCGTATTTCAGATTCCACACTTTCATTTCTTCCCTTTCATAGATCATCATCATAATTATCAACAAGTAGAATATTCCGGAAATCACAACTTTAAGTTCATTAGTAATGAAGGCTTTAAACACAATCGATTTCTTTCCAATAAATGGAGTAAAATGATTGTCAATCGAAGCACAAATTAAAATCATACACAACTTCCACTCATGAATATGTAAGAACGCAAAATACATTGAAAATTACTTACAAAGCATAGCATTAGCTAAAACAGCCACATATGGACAACACTTGAGTTCATAAACTTTTATCCGATTATATTGTCGAAGTCCATTTTGGAATTGTTGAGTCAAAGCTCATTTCATATTCTTTCTCACATTATTTCATTTCATTGGCACCATTGGTCACAAGTATAACTTTCACTATTGGCACGTTGGCCACACTTAATATTCCCAATTCACTGATTTCACTTCCAACCATCTTTATAGGTTATCAACAATAAGACATTCCCAATCAAGACTTTAGGTACACATATGAGCAATTACGAGTCTTAAGAATATTGAGATTTTCTCACACAATTTGGCACACTAGCTTTCATTTGAAATACGATTCAAAGCCACAACATTTTAATACGCAACCCATACTTTGAAACTCACGCGAACATTATGGAATTCAATTCCAAGAGAGAATGTTTAGCTAACATACCTCAATTGAGCTTTTCTTAAATTACTACAACATCTCGGAAATTCTAGCAATCCCAATCTATTTTGAGACATAACAAAATTTAACAACAATTAGGAAGATATTCATGGTCTCAGCTCTTTTGAGTATTTTATCAAACACTAGGTGTACAAATTTAACCACGAGGTTCTTCTACAAGATTTCCTTCACTACACAACCCAATCCTTACTTATTTAAGCTCAACAATCTTCCCACAAATCCGTTTGGTACATGCATGTATAGATAATACTCTCATACCCAAGAATCATACTCCTAATCAACCATCTTCTACCCAAATTCGAAATTGAAAACTCTTTACACTTAAGTACTTCAAAATTTTCCGAGGTGCTACAGGACGGTCCCAATCCACCTACCCTCTGCCTCTGGGCGGCCAGACGTCTAGTGCAACAACTGGTGTGGTAATCATAGGCTGATGACCCTATTGTACTGCCTTGCGCCGAAGTCTTGGACAAAACATCTTCATGTGGCCAAGATCCCCGCACTCGAAATAACCCCTCCGAACGATGGACTGCTAACCTGCAGTCTGGCCCTGATGTCCTGAATACCCACCAGAGGAACCCTGAATAGCTGGTGGACAATAGGAGCTCTCTAGAATGGCGCTGAAATAGGGCTGCACTGGAGTTAGCCGCACCCACGAATGATATAAATACTACTGTTGCTTTGGCTTTACTCACATCAGTGGCATATTTATGCGGGTCTTACAAAAAAAGGATTAGGTTAGATCTAGAACTGTTTTTGACAGTTTGTGTAGCCATAAATCCTATTGTATTCATTGAGATCGCCAGTAGAAAGAGTGTTGCTACTAAGCTAAGCTGCTGTTGGGGAACTCGGTATAAGCGATTTTCCGCTTCTGCACCTAGAGAAGGTGGTGGTGCTGGATATATAGGCCTTCTAGACTGACCCCTCACAAATTGACCTCTGCTCCCAGACGGAGCACCAATGAACCCTCCAGAATATCATAACCGTTTGTCCCTCGGTGTCTGCTCTTGGCTCCGCTGATGAACACCCTTGATCCTCCAAGCTATCTCCACAACTAGCTCGTAAGAGGTCCCCATCTCAACCTCTCGGGCCATAGTGGCATGTATACCAGAGTGCAAACCCGCAACAAACCTCTGTACTCTCTTTGCATCGGTAGGGAGTATCATAAGTACATGGCGAGATAACTCTGAGAATCTCGCCTCATAGTCGGTCACCGACATCTGACCCTGTTAGAGCTGTTTGAACTGAAATTGCAAGTCTTCCCTCTGAGAGGCTGGAATATATCTATCCAGAAAGAAACGTGTGAACTGGTCCCAGGTAAATGGAGGAGAACCTGTTGGCCTGCCGAGGAGATAGGATTGCCACAATTTATGGGCCCTTCCCTCCAACTGAAAGCTGGTAAAGTCCACTTTGTGGGACTCCAATATCCTCATGTTGTGAAGTCTGTCCTTGCAATGATCAATAAAGTCCCGGGGGTCCTGATGCCGCTCACCTCCAAAAGCAGGAGGATGTAGCCTGGTCCATTTATCTACTAGCTTTTGCGGCTCGCCGGCCGCAGCTGGTTTGGGCTCTGATATAACCGCTGCAACTGGCAGAGCTCCGCCCACGGGTAGTGCGCCCGGGGTCTGATATACGGTAGTTGCATGCCCTGGAGCCTGAGCATTAGGGGTTTGTGCTCCCCCTCCCGCCCGAGATATGGTTGGGTCTGCTGGAAATAAACCAGCCTGTGTCATTAAATCTATGAACCGCAACATACGACCCATGGCCTCCTGGAATCCCGGTGCGGACATGAAATCTACCGGGGCTGGCTTCTCTGCAGGCACCTCACCCTACTCCTCAATAACAGGATCCTCCACTGGTGGTACAACTGGAGCAACTCTAGGACGCCATCATCCTCTACCATGAGCTGGAGCCCTCCCTCGGCCTCTAGCAACAGGGTGAGAAGCTTCTCCACGGTCGGGTACATCTGTCGCGCGCGTTCTCACCATATGTGATAGAATAAGAGAAAGATACTTAGAACAACATCAACTGCACGATAGGAGATAAAGAAAGAATAGTCTCCTAACAACCTATAGCCTCTCGAAGATAAGTATGGACGTCTCCGCACCGATCCGTAAGACTCTATTAGGCCTGCTCATGACTTGTGAGTCCTACGTGAACCTAGTGCTCCGATACCATATTGTCACGATCAAATTTCACTTATAGGCCGTAATGGCACCCCACGTCGTCGCTAGGCAAGCCAACGGTGAACTAGCCATATATTTATTCTTTTTTTATAATTTCAAAATAGTTGATTTTTATTTATCAAGTAAATGAGAAATGGAAAATTTTAGTAAGGTAAAGCATGAACCAATGAAAGAGAAAAATACGGAAAATAAATACGAAAAACCATAAAGTGTCTACTAGCATATTCCCAAGACCCAGTGTCTTAAGTGTATGAGCAACTAGTAGAATATATAAAACATCTATGCTACTATCTAAAATAAGATAGACAGAAAGTAAATACAAAAGAGAGACGGCGGGTGTTGCAGAACGGTCTCAGGGAGTAGCTCACCACTATGCCTCAGCATGATGGGGGTGCGTGCCTGGATGAATGCCAGATGCACCTGCCTTAGATCCTGCATGATTAGTGCAGAAGTGTAATGTGAGTACATAAACAACATGTACCCACTAAATATCCAATCTAACTTCGAAGAAGTAGTGACGAGGGGTCGACATCGACACTTACTATGGACCAGTAATATGTAACACACCGGAAAATTTTGAAGTGTTTTAAGACCATTAAGAAGATTGGTAGGTACTAATTATATTAATTTGGGTATAAACAAGACTAATAATATGAATGATATCAATTGATCATGATAATATATGTATTATGTGCATTAATAATGGTTTATGGTCTAAGAAGAGCCCCAAGGCTAAGTCAAGTTGGAAATTATACGATGGGGTAGAGTTTCAAGTGAGTTCGCACAAAACCTAACTTCAAACGAGCATAACTCTCAAGATAAGAAGTTTTATATGGTATATGACCTATAAAATGAAAGGGCTATGTGTCTAGTTTCTAATGATTCAAACCGTTTGACATTTAGAGATTCATACAAGAAGTTATAACCTTTTAACTAAAAAGTGATAGAACAGCTACGCGAGTCTTGCGTAGCCTACGCACCATAGCAGAGTAGCCTACGCACCATTGCGTAGGCAAATACAGCAACTTCCAATTGATGGGGAATAGAAGTCCACCCTACGTAGCCTTTTTGCATAGCCTACACAGCTTCAAGGGTCATTTTAAGGAGCTGAAAACGTGGGTTTAGAGAGAGAATATGTTTGTTCTTCGTCTTGGAATGGATTTCTAGAGAGAAGGAGGAGCTCTTCCACCATGGATACACTTCAAGGTAAGTTGTTTTGGCACAAGGATGATTATATAACATCATTTAGTGATAACACTAACATTATTATGGATCAAATTCATAGGAAATGGGTTGAATCTTCAAGGACACCAAAATGAGGAAAAGTGAGATTCTTCCACTAAGAGGTAATCCCTTCACTTGAGCTTCATATATATGTCATATTGGAGTATGGGTAGCATTTTTATGAGTTTTATTTGAAGTTATAATGGGATATTGTATGAACCCTAAGGGTGGGTCTTGAGAATGCCATTTTTGAGTAAATAAGAAGATGAATAGTGATGAACTGATATAAATACATATGTCTTGAGTTTATAATGATTCAAATAGACTTGATAACTTAATTGATGAACAAATTTAATTGGGAATCACTATTTGGATAAGATACAACACTAGTTCTTGAAATGGATGTTCTTAAACCTAGAGTTTTGTTGGAAAAGGCAATGAATAGTGACTTGATGATGTTGGGTAATTAACATAGTATTATTAATGACTCCAAATGAGTATTAAATGATAAGAATTAAATTGAATAGGCTAATGGGTGATCCTATTGGATAATTTGGGATGGTTGAAGGCTTGTTGCCGAATTGTGAAGCCTAAATGGATATTTATGAATCTTTTCGTATTTATTTTGACGTAGTTGGGATATCTAATGGTAGGTATTAAATTCTGGGTGATATTTGGACATTTTAATCAATTGTAGCATTGTAGTATTTTCGGAGCTTGAAGTTTGAGATTGGGATTGCTAGGATTTTTGGAACATTGTAGTAATTTAAGAAAAGCTCAAATCGAGGTATGTTGGCTAAACTACTCTTTTAGAATTTAATTCCATGATGGTCCCGTAAGTTTCAAGTATGGTTGTCTCAAGTTACTTATTCTATGTTCCGAGATGTTCCCAATAAATTCGATTGTCCCGAATAAGCAAAGAATAGAGAATTATGTATTCAAAACATGTCACGAACATTCCTATCACATTATGTTATCCTTTGGGAATGTGTTCAAGAATGATATGTGTATTAAAATGCTATGTCTTTGAGTCATGTTTCAAATGAAGGCTATGATGCCAAATTGTGTGAGAAAATCTCAATATGCTTAAGACTCTTAATTGCTCATATGTGTACCTAAAGTCTTGATTGAAAATGTCTTATTGTTGATAATCTATAAAGATGGTTGGAAGTGAAATAAGTGAATAGGGGGTATAAAGTGTGGCCAACGTGCCAAGAGTAAAAGTTATACTTGTGGCCAATGGTGCCAATAAAATAAGATGATGTGAGAAAGATTATGAAATGAGCTTTGATTCAACTGTTCCAAAATCGACTTCGAAAATAGAATTGCCTAAAAGCTTATGAACTCAAGTGATGCCCATATGTGGTTGTTTTAACTAATGCTATGCTTTGTAAGTATTTCCAATGTGTTTTGAGCTCTTATATATTCATGAGTTTAAATGGTGTATTGCCCTTTTTGGGGAAAAGTATTTCAAGAATAAATGGTGTGTTACTTGTTTACGATTTTAACTTGTGCTTCGGTTGCCAATAATTTTACTCCATTTCTTGAAAAGAAATCCACTGTGTTTAAAATCTTCATTACTAATGGACCTAAAGTTGTGGTTTTCAGAATATTATATATGTTGATATTTGTGAGGATGATCCATGAAAGGAAAGAATGAAAGTGTGGAATATGAAATACGGCCATTGTGCCATGAACGAAGAACCATATGTATGACCAAGAGAGCCAATGAAATAATGATGTTGAAAGTGCCAATGAGGCTATATACGGTATGCCAGTGTAGGAGTGGATTGTGATTATTCCCCTTATTTGAGATGAGATTGATGTTATTAAATTATTCCCCTTAATTGGGATGAGATGATTGATAAAAAAGGATGATGTCGATCCACACGGCATTGTGGTGAGATAGCCTAGCTGATCGAGTCGTGATCGGACACCATGCCGCACACATGGTAGTGATTGTGCTGAAAATTGTAATTGAAATTGTGATTATGGTTGATGTCTCGGATGAGACGACCTAACCGATCGGGTCGTGATCGGACTCCGTGCTAAAAGTACGGTGGTATTGGTATGGTGAATATTGGTATTGTGAACATTGGAATTGTGAATAGTGGTATTGTGAATAGTGATATATCGGTGCTATAGATCTCCCAACCAAACAATATATAATATTATCTTTGTATCTTGAATATTACTATATTTTAACTTGGCTTTTGGATATCATTCATTGTTTATTGTGGTTTCCATGGATTTCCCTTTCTTACATTGGCATTCTATTTTGAAAGAGGATAGTTAGCTTTACATACTAGTACTATTCCATATGTACTAACGTCCCTTTTGCCGGGGGAGATGCATCTTCAATGGATGCAGGTGGTTCATCAACAGGCAGCTTTGGTCCTCGTTAGTAGTCACTCTCTATTCAGCAGATTTTGGTGAGACCTACTCTATTCCGGGCCTGATGTCATTTGAGTTGTACATTGTGTTTTAAGGTATAGCCGGGGTCTTGTTGCTGGCCTTTCCATACTACTCTTCTGTTGTACTTAGAGGCTCCGTAGACATGTTGTGGGTGGTGTTTGACGTGGGGAATTGAACTAGAAATGTTGGTATTTGGTAAACATGTTTTTCATTATATCTATAAACTTGTAATATTTTTGAAACTTTGAATGAAGCTTCTAATGAAAATCTTTTCAATGTTTGATTAATAGAGTTCATCTCCTCTTTATTCATGGATGAGTTTGGGTGGAAGGAAATCTAACAGGCTTGCTCGGCCGGGTTCACTCAGTTGAGCACTGGTCGCGCTCCCTGATTTCGGGGCGTGACAAACTTGGTATCAGAGCCTAATATTTTAAAGTGTCCTAGGATGTCTCGGAGCCGTGTCTAGTAGAGTCCTTCTTATCGGTGTGTTATCGACCACATCTATAATAAGGAGGCTACATGGACATTTAGGAATTTCACACTTCTTTGATGCTCCAGATCCTGCGATAGAGCTCAAGATAGGAAGCTAAATTCCTCGTCATGTCTCATTTTCCATATGAGTAACCCACGGGTTTGAGGCAGCAAGGAGGGAATGAAAGAACCAGTTGCTAGGGGAAGTGTCCTTGTTCCTATTAATGTTACCGCATTACCGGAGCACCTAAGAAATGAAAGAGGATTATTGGCATCAATAAGCCGGAATGTTTGATATGAAAGAAGAGCCACTCGGGTTTAGCCACTCGGGTTTATGTTGGATGATTCTTGAAATATGTTATGGTTGTGGAAAGAGGGGGCTCAAAGATAACAAACACCCTTAGGTTGGATACACCCATCCCGGTCTGCCCGATATGCGGGCGGGAACATTTTGCATCATGATGTGAGTATGCTCAGAAGCGTGTTAGGGGTGGTAGATTTGGGCAATTCCAAAGGCCCATACAACGAGCTGGTGCAGAGATTGTTAATCCCATCACGGGTCCTGGAGGAAGGATAAAGGGGATGCTTATGATGTGTGTAAAAAGGGTAAATATCAAGTAAGTGGGGCGAGTCAGTTTAGCGGACCCTATCCTCATTGTGTGAAGTGTATGAGATGTCATTCGAGGGTACACCACTATGGTACTAATGTATGTTTTGGATGTGGAGTAGAGGGGCATCAATTAAGGTACTGCCCTGTCAATCTAAAGTCATTGAGTAAGTCACTCCTTGCTACCTCATTGTGAACACCGAATTGTTTTCCTTGTTGTATATGTACATCCATATTGAAGGGACCTACATAAATATGGTCTTAACCAAAACGCTGGATCACAAAACATTGCATGTACTTACTTTCTGAACGAGAGACATTATTCATGAAGCCACTCTTATCATAAAATCTCTTATTTACAACCTCGTGAGGAATTGAGTTCTATAATGATTTCCTTGAATTGAGTTATAACTCTAGGATTAATACTTTACACTTGCTTTCCTAAATTCTCAACAAGGGACTATACCTGATGAATTTCTTACAGAAACTTTTGATTTAAATGGATAACATTTGCTCACTTGTGCTTATGCATGCACAATCATTAAGTTTACCTATGTGGCATCAAATCCAATGTAAGGCAGCCTAGTGCCGAGATCTTTCTTGAGTTAGTCTCTTTCTCCTGTGTACGTGACTCATATGGTTTGAACAGTCACTTTACTCCTTTGTGAATATTATCATGAATCATTTTCACTATTTAGTAACATAAAAGCATATCTCAACACCGATTATATGTGTACCTGTCAATTAAAAGGGGTAACTTGTCCGCATAAAAGTTTCTGGGAAATTTGAGATTTTCACAAATTCGTCGCAGAAAGATCTTTTTGTTCTCCCATCTCAGTATTACTTTCATGTCCCCCTAGATCATGCCTCAGTGAGTAACTCACTTTGTTCCTAGTATTGTAGTTGCCCGTGAAGTGGCCTTGTATTATAGCTTGATAGTTAATATGGCAAAAAACATGTCTAGCTCATAGCAAAGTGTTCATTCTCTCTAACCAATACATGATTTCATCCCAATATTAAGATGTCCTAGCTACATGATTTCACTTGTGTGAGGTTGAAAGTTAAGCTGCCTTATGATGAGCATATTGATTTGAAAGACAAGTTTGTTGTATCACTAGTCCTCTCATATAGGATCAACTATTGTGAAGGGTTAAGCTGTCAAAATGATAATAATCTCACATGTGTTCGACTTCTTTTTCATCCTCATAGGCTTGTGGCATAAATCCCTTGTGCTAGTTACCGTTAAGAGCATAATGCAATTTCATGTATTTTGAAACCCATATCACATTCAGGGTGCCAGAATATTCTCATTTCAAGTTAAACTAATTTTCCCTATATTATCAATGCCTACTAGGCAACTCTATGCTTCATTTGTTGAATTGGTGATTTCGTCACAATGATTAATCGTGGCAGCACTATTGGTGGTCACCCTCATGTCTCTTAGAATATAACCTCTTAAAATACCCTTCTCGGCACGTTGATGGATTCTTGAATAATTCCATCCAAATCTCGAACCTCGTTGTTCCTATTGGTAGTAACCTATGGGGGTTGAAGGATTCAAACATGTCAAAGAAGAAGCATCATCTGGTGATCAAATATATTGGATAGAAAAATTTATGGTCATATTCATGCTAGCACATATTAGAGTAATTGTTGGCCATTAGTTTGGGTGTTCGGCGTAGGGATTTAGAGTTGAAGAAAGTGAACGGGTTATTCTCAAGATTTTCTCTATGAATATATTGGGTGAATTTTTAAGGAAGGTAAATTATGTGTAGTCACATTAGGCCTTATGAAATCTTGAAGGAAATAAAATAGGCCAAACTATGAGTATGATGTTTCCCTATTATTGTCCTCCATATACCCGGTGTTACATTTGTCTATGTTGAAGAAAGTAGTTGGAGACCCGACATTCATTATTCCGGTTGAGACTATTGAGGTTAAAGAAGAATTGTCTTATTAAGAGATTCCAGTTTTTATTATTGATCGGCAAGTCCGAAAGTTGAGAAATAAAGAAATTGCCTCTGTGAAAGTGTTATGGCGAAACCAGCAGGTTGAAGAGGCCACTTGGGAGGCCGAGGAAGAAATGAAAAAGAAGTACCCTCATTTGTTTGAATAGTCATGTATTTATAAAGTTGTGTTCTATGAAAATGCTAAGAGTTACCTTCTATGAATTATGTATCAACCGTATAGCTGATGTTAAAGGTGTTCCTTTATGGTAGTATACTGCTCGTGAGGCCACGATTAGCATTGTTTTAATATTATGTTGCCTCATTGGTTCATGTATATGTTGTTAGGACTGATTTTGGTGATTCTCTGGTAGGTGGTTAGACCCAATTTCAAAGGACACTCTGCCGAAATTTCTAAAACATTTGGGAGTTAGCCAAATTTTGGGGCCTTAAGGAAGTTGAAATGTTGGGAGAATGTCTAAGATCTATATGAAGTCAAGAACGATTAAAGATTTTAGTTAAGGTGAAAGGAGGATAATACTGTGCCTAATAATTACTTGTAAAACATTCGAGGACGAATATTCTTAAGTGGGGGAGAATGTAATACCCCGTAAACTTTTTATGTGTTTTAAGACCATTAAGAAGATTGGCAGGTACTAATTATATTAATTCGGGTATAAACAAGACTAATAATATGAATGATATCAATTGATCATGATAATATATGTATGAGGTGCATTAATAATGGTTTATGGTCGAAGAAGATCCCCAAGGCTAAGTCAAGTTGGAAACTATACGATGGGGTAAAGTTTCAAGTGAGTTCGCACAAAACCTAACTTCAAACGAGCATAACTCTCAAGATATGAAGTTTTATATGGTATATGACCTATAAAATGAAAGGTCTATGTGTTTAGTTTCTAATGATTCAAACCGTTTGTCATTTAGAGATTCATACAAGAAGTTATAACCTTTTTACTAAACGGTGACAGAACAGCTACGCGAGTCTTGCGTAGCCTACGCACCAAAGCAGAGTAGCCTACGCACCATTGCGTAGGCAAATCCAGCAACTTCCAATTGATGGGGAATGGAAGTCCACTCTGCGTAGCCTTTGTGCGTAGCCTACGCAGCTTCAAGGGTCATTTTAAGGAGCTGAAAACGTGGGTTTAGAGAGAGAATGTGTTAGTTCTTCGTCTTGGAATGGATTTTTAGAGAGAAAGAGGAGTTCTTCCACCATGGATACACTTCAAGGTAAGTGTTTTTGGCACAAGAATGATTATATAACATCATTTAGTGATAACACTAACATTATTATGGATCTAATCCATAGAAAATGGGTTGAATCTTCAAGAACACCAAAAAGAGGAAAAGTGAGATTCTTCCACCAAAAGGTAATCTCTTCACTTGAGCTTCATATATATGTCATATTGGAGTATGGGTATCATGTTTATGAGTTTTATTTGAAGATATAATGGGATATTGTATGAACCCTAAGGGTGGGTCTTGAGAATGCCATTTTTGGGTAAATAATAAGATGAATAGTGATGAATTGATATAAATACATATGTCTTGAGTTTCTAATGATTCCAATAGACTTGATAACTTAATTGATGAACTAATTTAATTGGGAATCACCATTTGGATAAGATACAACACTAGTTCTTGAAATAGATGTTCTTGAACCTAGAGTTTTGTTGGAGAAGGTAATAAATAGTGACTTGATAATATTGGGTAATTAACATAGTATTATTAATGACTCCAACTGAGTATTAAATGATAATAATTAAATTGAATAGGCTAATGGGTGAGCCTATTGGATAATTTGGGATGGTTGAAGGCTTGTTGCCGAATTGTGAAGCCTAAATGGATATTTATGAATCTTTTCGTATTTATTTTGACGTAGTTGGGATATCTAATGGTAGGTATTGAATTGTGGGTGATATTTGGACATTTTAATTAATTGTAGCATTGTAGTATTTTTGGAGCTTGAAGGTTGAGATTGGGATTGCTAGGATTTTCGGAACATTGTAGTAATTTAAGGAAAGCTCAAATCGAGGTATGTTGGCTAAACTACTCTCTTAGAATTTAATTCCATGATGTTCCCATAAGTTTCAAGTATGGTTGTCTCAAGTTACTTATTCTATGTTTAGAGATATTCCCAATAAATTCGATTGTCCCGAATAAGCAAAGTATAGAGAATTATGTATTCAAAACGTGTCACGAACGTTCCTATCACATTATGTTATCCTTTGGGAATGTGTTCAAGAATGATATGTGTATTAAAATGCTATGTCTTTGAGTCATGTTTCAAATGAAGGCTATGATGCCAAATTGTGTGAGAAAATCTCAATATGCTTAGGACTCTTAATTGCTCATATGTGTACCTAAAGTCTTGATTGAAAATATCTTATTGTTGATGATTGGAAGTGAAATAAGTGAATTGGGGGTATAAAGTGTGGCCAACATGCCAAGAGTGAAAGTTATACTTGTGGCCAATGGTGTCAATGAAATAAGATGATGTGAGAAAGATTACGAAATGAGCTTTGATTCTACTGTTCCAAAATCGACTTCGAAAATAGAATTGCCTAAAAGCTTATGAACTCAAGTGAAGCCCATATGTGGTTGTTTTAACTAATGTTATGCTTTGTAAGTATTTCCAATGTGTTTTGAGCTCTTATATATTCATGAGTTGAAATGGTGTATTGCCCTTTTTGGGGAAAAGTATTTTAAGAATAAATGGTGTGTTACTTGTTTACGATTTTAACTTGTGCTTCGATTGCCAATCATTTTACTCCATTTCTTGGAAAGAAATCCACTGTGTTTAAAGTCTTCATTACTAATGAACCTAAAGTTGTGGTTTTCGGAATATTATATATATTGATATTTGTGTTGATGATCCATAAAAGGAAAGAATGAAAGTGTGAAATATGAAATACGACCATTGTGCCATGAATGAAGAACCATATGTATGACCAAGAGAGCCAATGAAATAATGATGTTGAAAGTTGTTGAAAGTGCCAATGAGGCTATATACAGTATGAAAGGTTATGAGGTAAAGGCATTTGTATTGTTGTTTCCTTTGTGTGCAAAAATAAAAATAATATTTTTGGGAGTATCGATAGTCACCGAGGAAAGGTAGGTTGAAATAACCTAACCCCGAAACTATACGTGCCGGTGTAGGAGTGGATTGTAATTATTCCTCTTATTTGGGATGAGATTGATGTGATAAAATTATTTCCCTTAATTGGGATGAGATGATTGATAGAAAAGGATGATGTCGATCCACAGGGCATTGTGGTGAGATGGCCTAGCCATTTAGGGCGTGATCGAACACCATGCCGCACACATGGTGGTGATTGTGCTAGAAATTATAATTGAAATTGTGATTGTGGTTGATGTCTCGGATGAGATGGCCTAGCCGATCGGGTCATGATCGGACTCTGTGCTAAAAGAACGGTGGTATTGGTATTGTGAACATTGGAATT
This sequence comes from Nicotiana tomentosiformis, assembly GCF_000390325.3. Classification (NCBI taxonomy): domain Eukaryota; kingdom Viridiplantae; phylum Streptophyta; class Magnoliopsida; order Solanales; family Solanaceae; genus Nicotiana; species Nicotiana tomentosiformis. Next base: position 40,752,112 of record NC_090823.1, read on the forward strand.
GTGAATAGTGGTATTGTGAACAGTGATATATCGGTGCTAACAGGGGCGGCCCGACGAATTTTGTGGCCTGAAGCCAAACTTAATTACGAGGGGCCTTAATTTTTTTATAAAAATATTATTTATTTATTTGAAGTCTATTTTTCTAGTGTTTCTTAGATACAAAGTTATTAATAATAATTTTGAGAAAATGCATAAAGACCCCATTAAACTTGTTCGAGAAAATTATTTACATACCTAAACTTTACGGGTGTCCTAACACCCCACTATTCTCATCTAAACTATATTTAATACCTCCTTCAAAACATTGAACCAGTCATGGGGTGGGCTGTGTTAACACGCGCCATGTATCAAATGTTGCACTATTTCATTATTTTTTTACTTTTTCTTTCCTTTTCCACTCTTTTTTTCATTTCATCTTCTCCACCTTCCTTCATCATTTTTTTTGCCGCCTGACACCATGGAAGCCATTCACTGCCATAACCTCCCTTAAACCCATCAAGTCTATCTCTGAAATCAGAACCACTTCCCCATACCACTCCATTTTAACACCTCTAATTTGACCATTTCCCCTTCACATCAATCTCACCAAAAAACTTTGTACTAGATGGTCCATTAAATCGAACATAAAATACTAGATGGTCCAAGTAATTTGAACAAGGTGATGGATTTCTACTGAGTTGGAAAGAAAACCCAGACACCCAGGTCGAAGAGAAAAGGAGAGAAAATTCCTTGTACGAAAAATGGTATCGGCGAACATCAAGCTCTCCAGTCAAGCATAAAAAATATTCCAAACTAAATTCTTGACGCAATTGGTTTGGAGAACTTATGTTTCTATCAAATCCAGGAAATTAAAGGGATAAAATATGAGCAATAAAATGAAATTTATAAAGACAGGTGAATATGGCGGAGGAAATGAAGGAGTGGGAATGAAAATTCAGCAAGAAATTAAAAAAAGAGAAACAAAAAAAAACATGACTTAGTTTCAAAAATGGGGAGGAAGAGGATGGCAAGAGATGGTAATGACGGGCCAGTGTTTCACTGATTCTGTTAAAATAAAGAAAGAGAAAAAAAAAATGAAAACGAAAAGAGTAAAAATTAGTATTAAGTTTAATTAGTTATAATATCCAATAGGAAAGTGACACCTGGACAATTAAATTAGTTTTAAGTTGTTTTTCTTGCCTTCACGCATGTCTACGAAATGAACTACACTTTTCACGCCAGGTCATCACCCAAGGGGTATTAAATTCACTTAAGTTTAGAATAAGAGGGTAACAAGTCGCCCATGATATTTAGGTGTGTAAATTATTTTTCCGAACAAGTTTAATGGGTACTTTATGCATTTCTTATAATCAATAACTCCTAATAAGTCTTTCTTAATTGACAATATAGCTAATCCATTTAATCTTTCTTAAGACATTGTTGATCTTAGGTAAGATTTTATCAATTTTAATATTGAAAATTTCTTTCCGCTGAAGCGACGGTAACAAGAGTTATTAACATTATTCCATAAGTAATATAGGCATTACAAAAAGAATCAAATATTTTTATTTGACCGAGTGTATCAATTAAGCTGTTATCTTCTAAATGTATTATTTTTCTTAATATTTTTAATTCCAAAAATAAATCTAAACCATCAATATCGAATTAATTATTATACTTTAAGAACATTCAAGATTAAGGCAATATTTTTTTAAAATTTTCATCATCTAGTGATCTTAATTTTTATCGCTAAATAGAAAACCAAAAATATTTTCATATGCTTCAAATTGTTCAAATCTATTTCGAAATGAAAAAAATAGCATTGTCTACTATGTATAAAGTGATCAACTCCAAAAGACTCTTTGAAAGATTTTGAGATTTTCTTATCAACAGTCTCATCAAATTGTTACTTCATGTATATCATACGTTTTTTACTAAATTCGGGTTTGATTTTCATTTCAAGTGACATTTTCTTGGCAAAAATCATAACAGTCAAATCCTTCTTCTCTATACTTGTTAAAGAAAGAAATCAAACTTTTTCACTTCACATAACGTTTTTCAAACTTATACATAGCCTATTAGGTGTAACAAAAAATGAGGCTCCCACAAATGTGGGGCCTAAAGCAGTTGCTTTACCTGCTTTATGGAAGGGCCGCCCCTGGGTGCTAAAGATCTCCCAACCAAAAAATATATAATATTATCTTTGTATCTTGAATATTACTATGTTTTAACTTGGCTTTTGGATATCATTGATTGTTTATTGTGGTTTCCATGAATTTCCCTTTCTTACATTGGCATTCTATTTTGAAAGAGGACAGTTAGCTTTACATACTAGTACTATTCCATATGTACTAACGTCCCTTTTGTCGGGGGCGCTGCATCTTCAATGGATGCAGGTGGTTCATCAACGGGCAGCTTTGGTCCTCGTTAGCAGTCACTCTCTATTCAACAGATTTTGGTGAGCCCTACTCTATTCCATGCCTGATGTTATTTGAGTTGTACATTGTGTTTTAAGGTATAGCCGGCACTTCCATACTACTCTTCTATTGTACTTAGAGGCTCCGTAGACAAGTTATGGGTGGTGTTTGACGTGGGGAATTGAACTAGAAATGTTGGTATTTGGTAAACATGTTTTTCATTATATCTATAAACTTATAATATTTTGGAAATTTTATATGAAGCTTCTAATGAAAATGAAATGGGAGTTGTTAATGAAAATCTTTTCAATGTTTGATTAATGGAGTTCATCTCCTCTTTATGCATGGATGAGTTTGGGTAGAAGAAAATCTAACAAGCTTGCTCGGTCGGGTTCACTCGGTTGAGCGCCGGCCGCGCTCCCCGATTTCGGGGCGTGACATAATATAAGTACAGAAATTCTACATAGGCATGGAACACATGAATAGTAAAAATAACACAATAACCAGCAATGAATAAATGGTTCTTTAACTGATAGTCAATTTAAAAGTCTCCAATTGACACATGCTAACTTCAACAATTTCAGGCCATTAAATAAATTATAACCTCTCAAGTCATAAAAATAATATCAAGTGTATTCGGGCTCCGAGTATTATAACTCACGATTTATGCCGAGGTTGTACGGCCCGATCCAAAATATTGTGCACTGACGAGGGTCGAACGACACGAACCATAGATGCATCTATTATATTACCGAGGATAACGACCCGCTCCCATGAGAGTAGAGAAATTTACCTTGCTCGCGGAAGTACTTACGACGCGAGAGGGCATGGATTTCTCAGAGTTATTATGTATTCCTCAATTCTTCCCAAAATAAGAAATTTAAATTGAAAATTTGCAACTTCAAAGTACCTAGTCTCAGCTCTATTCAAGACAATTAACATGGATAATAAATACAACAGTACAATTAAAGCATGATGTGGATCTAAGACTACTCAGACATATCATGGAATATAGCTACGCACGGACTCTCGTCACCTCGTGCGTACGTAGCTCTCCACACAATAATACACAACAAAGGTACACCTAAGGGGATGAGTTCCCTCTTACAAGGTTAGGCAAGAGACTTACCTCATTCTCAAGCTCACTTCCGGTCCACAAATCCGCTCTAAAGCCTCAACTTGGTGTCAATCGATCTGAAACTAGCCAAATGTTATATAAATTAATCAATACACACTCATAAGTTCATAATTTAGCCATTTGAGAAATTACCCAACCCAAATTGGAAGATCCCTAAAATTCACTCCTGGCTCACGTGCCCGGATTCCAGAAATTTTCGATGATAAATGTTACCCATAACCTCACAAACTCAAATATATAATTTCTACTCAATTCCATAATAATATTTCTGGTGAAATCCTATTTTTTAATCAAAACCTACGTTTTTCAACTAAACCCACATTTTAAAATATTTATGTGTTAAGAATCTACCAAATATGCATGTATTAAACTCATCTTGTATAGAAATTACTTACCTCAATGTGCTAGGTGAAACCTCCTCTTCAAAGAGCTCTAAAATCGTCCAAGAAGTGAAAGATATGAACCAAAATAGCCTAAGTCCAGACATTAAAATCCCTCACTGCCTCCAGCAATTCAGCTTCTGCGGACCTTGGGTTGCACCCGCGATGCCGCTTCTGCGGGCAAGGGTCCGCTTCTGCGGAACACACACAACCCAGCACTGGGCGCACCTGCGAGAGCACTTTTGCGGCTCGCCTCACGCACCTGTGACCTTGCCTATACTGGCCCCCTCCGCGCCTCTGATTCCCTCATCACAGAAGCGAGCCCGCTTCTGCGGACACTGCCCATCCGCACCTACGCTCACTAGCTTGCACCTGCGGCTAGCTCATCGCAGGTGCGAATGCACCAGAAACTGCTGTTGTTTCGACCATGGCTCCAAGTCCAAACAAGTTCCGTGCATCGTCCGAATGGCACCCGAGTTCCCCGAGGCCTCGCCCAAATATACCAACAAGTTCGTAAATATAAAACAGACTCGCTCGAACCCTCACAACGCATAAAACAATATCAAAACTAAGAATTGAATCCCAAACCAAATCAAATCAACTTATGGACTTCAAATTCTTCCAACTTACCCCGAATGAGCTGAAACACACCTAAACTTCTCGAAATGACACAAAATTTTGCGTACAAGTCATAAATCACCATACGAAACTATTCCCATGTTGGAATCCCAAACGGACCTCGATAACACCAAAACCTACTTCAAACCAAATTAAATGAACTTGAAAACCTTCAATGCGCCAACTTTCAACATCATGCGCTTAAATGCTACCGGGTCATCCGACACCCGATTCGAAAATACGCCTTAAGTCTAAAATCATCATACGAACCTATTGGAATCATCAAATCCCGATTCCGAGGTCGTTTACTCAAGATGTTGACTCAAGTCAAACATTTATCCATTTTATGCCACTATTAAGGAACCAAGTGTTCTGATTTCAACCCGAACCCTTCAAAACCCGAACTAACCATCCCCGCAAGTTATAAAAAAGTAAAAGCACCTACGGGCATTCTTATTTAGGGTAACGGGAATTTAGAAAGCAAAACAACCGGTCGGGTTATTACAATTTCTTTGCCCCTTCTCATACCCAAGTATCATGGCACTTCTAGCCGCAACTCATGTTGCCAAGTATCATCTCTTCATATCCTTACAACAACAATAAAGTTAGAATATCACTTATTGTGCCCATTTTACTTTAAAAAATCTTTTTCTAGCATCTTTCCCTTTAGTCCATTCTCAAATATATTTAAATACAACTGTCTCAAGCTATACCCGTATAACTTTCCATAACATACACTATTTTCACAATGCTAAATGTAAGAAACGTGCAATCTCTCTACATGTACTCATCATAACATAAATTATTTTCTAACTATAGTTAATATCACACCTTCATGTCATTATGCCTCGTGCAATTAATATTACCTCCTTGTTTTCCCATTATTTAATGGATTCTACTTGTGGGTACTGAATCATTCGTATGATAATCACCTTCATATATTGAGGTGTCTTCAATCTCGTTGCAGTAGATAACATGTTAGGATTCGTGTGGCATCACTACGTAGCCTTGGATCACTTGTAACTCATCAACCTCACACGTGTACCATTATCGTTTGCAAGCTCTTGAGTTTTAAACTATATATGCAATATTCATAATCCGTCCGAAGTTCTAATTTGGGCCGATACATCACTTCAAATATTTATTCCTCTTAAATCATAAAGTGTGACGACCCGGCCGGTCGTCTCGAGAGTGGTAGCCCCGTTTCCCCATTTTCTGCTTCTATTGTGTTCTACAACCGTTATATGACTTACCGGATTGGTTGGTTCGGGTCCAGAGTGTTGTCAGAGTGGATTGAGACACTTAGTCTCTTAATTGGAAGTTTAAGTTGGAAAAGTTGACCAGGCGTCGATATATGTGTAAATGGCTTCGGATTTGAATTTTGATGGTTCCGTTAGCTCTGTTAGGTAATTTTAGACTTAGTAGCGCATCCGAAATGTGATTTGGAGGTCCGTAGTAGAATTAGGCTTGAATTGGCGAAAATTAGAAATTTTGGCAAATTGGACCGGAAGTGGACCTTTTGATATCGGGGTCGGATTCCAATTACGAAAGTTGGAGTAGGTCTGTAATGTTGAATATGACTTGTGTGCACAATTTAAGGTCAATCGGACGTGATTTGATAGGTTTTGGCGTCGTTTGTAGAATTTGGAAATTTCAAAGTTTATTAGGCTTGAATCCGTGTGTAATTCGTGTTTTGATGTTGTTTGAGTGATTTGAGGGTTCGACTAAGTTCGTATGATATTTTGGGACTTGATGGTATATTTTTGGATCATTTTTGGGTGAGTTTCGGGTGGCTAACATATCATTTTTGGACCTTGGTTGATGGCTGATGTATGTTGTTGTGTTTTTCTGGTTTCCTCTTACGCGTTCACGAGAGGAGACTCGCATTCGCGAAGGTGTGGTCTGTGTGTGCATCACGAACGCGGGAGTGGCATCGCGTTCGCGAAGAGGAGTGAGGCAGTTGGGGACACCCGGCCTTGTGGTCTACGCGTCCGCGAGGCATGGGTCGCGATCGTGAAGTTCAGAGTTGGTAAAGCATCGCGTTCGCGAAGCGTTGGTCGAATTCGCGAAGAGTTAAACTGAGAGGCATTCAAATTAGTCTACGCGAATGCGAGAGGACGGTCGCGTTCCCGAAGAAGGAAATCTGGGCAACAATATTATATTTCAAAAACGAGTGTTAGAACCCATTCTTCATATTTTGAGCTAGAGACCACGGATTTAGGTGATTCTTGAAGGGATTTTCATGGAGTTGAATGGGGTAAGTGATTCTTACTTGGTTTTGGCTAAATTCCATGATTATGTCTTTAATTCTATCATCTAATTTGTGATTTGGAGTGGAAAATTGGGGAAAAGGAGGAAGTGTTCTTGAGTTAGATTTTTGAGGTTTTGAATGGGATTTTGTTATCGGATTTGAATAAATTTGGTATGGTTAGACTCGTGAGTGAATGGGCTTACGGGTTTTGTGACTTTTGTAGGAATTCGAGATGTGGGCCTAGAGGAGGGGAGGTTGAGCCTATTTCGGATTTTGGCTTATAATTTTGTATTTTTCTTGTGGAATTGATTCTTTTAACCTATATTAATTATATCGTACTGCTTGTGGCTAGATTCGGGGAATTTGGAGACTGATTCGAGGGGCAAAGGCATTTCGGAGTAGGATTTTGCGCGGTTTGAGGTAAGTAACAATCTTAAATCTGGTCCTAAGGGTATGAAACCCCAGATTTTGGTATAATGTGATTATTTTAGAGGTGACGCACATGCAAGGTGACGGGCGTGCGGACGTGCACCGTGGGGGATTGTGACTTGGTCAGTCCCGTGAGACTGTAAAGTCGAATAGCTTATTGTTAATTACATTTTCCCTCTGTCTTCTAGAATTTTGACTGCCATTCATGTTAGAAATTATGCTTAGGCCATATGATATCACTGTTGGGACCTGCAGCAGTCGGGTACTTGTTGAATTAGCTACTATTTGTTGTCTTGTACTCAGTCAAAGTTTTACTTGTGTGTCATATCTCTGTTTCCTCTTGTTTTCTTGTTGATACATGTTATTATCTTTTTTGGGATGATTTGTATGATTTCTGAGAGACCGAAAGGCTGGAGAGGTTAGTGACTGAGATAGGGCCTGGGTGCCGAGCTGTACGCTATATGAGTGTATATGGATCGGGTTGCACGCCGTAACGAGCCTGAGGGCTGAATGTATATGGATCGGGTTGCACGCCGCAACGAGCCTTATGGCTACTTATATGATTAGATCGGGCTGCACGCCGCAGCGATATAGCGCTTTGGTTGAAGGAGCCCCTCCAGAGTCTATACACCCCCAGTGAGCGCATCTACCTATTGAGTGTGATTATTGAGGGCTGAGAGCCGAGTGTTTGAGATATTGAGAGCTTGAGTGATTGTTATCCTGAGAGGTTGCATTTGTTTCCTTTATTGTTGCACTTAGTTGAGTTATGTTATTGTTCTGAACTTGTGGAAAAATATTGTATCCGATTTATCTGAACTGGGTAAATGTACAACTGACTTAATTTATATTACCGGAATTAAATCATGTCTACTTTCATTATTGAAACTACTGAAGTGAATAGTAATTGTATAGCTCGTCACTACTTCTCAATTCCTTATTTATTTTTTTTACTTACTGATTTGGTAGTACTCACGCTACACCTTGAACTTCATGTTCAGATCCAGGTGTGTCCAGTCACGAAGGACGTTGATCTCGTGCGTGGTTGAGTATCGAAGATTCACAAGGTAGCTGCCGACGTTCGCAGTCCTTGTCTCTCCTTTCTTGTTATTTTTCTTTTCTGTATTGGCATTTAGACACTGACTCTTGTGTACATTGTTTCTTAGACTGGTTGTTTAGATGCTCATGACTTGGTGACACCCCGATGTTTGGGGATATTTTTATTTGCGTTGTATTTTGAGATTAACTCCTGTCTTTATGAAAACTATGTTATATCAAGCTTTTGGTTTATTTTTGTGAAACATTTGAAGTATTTTGAAAAATTGGCTTGCCTAGTACCATTAATAGGCGCCATCACGACAGGTTAGGATTTTGGGTCGTGACAAGTTGGTATCAGAGCCTAGGTTACATAGGTCTCACAAGTCATGAGCAGGTTTAGTTGAGTCTTGTGGATCGGTACGGAGACGTCTATACTTATCTTCGAGAGGCTGCCGAACCCTTAGGAAATTTCAAATTCTTGAATTCTTGTCGTGCGAATCATTTGATTCTGGTAACTGAATTTTTGTTGTTCTATTCTCTCAGAGATGGTGAGGACGTGTGCTACGGGGCAGGATGGACAACCACCAGTACCACCAGTTAGGGCCGTGAGAGGCCGAGGTCGCAGTAGAGGCCGTGGTAGGGGCAGAGGTGCAGCTCACACCGCAGCTAGGGCAGCAACTATAGATCCACTAGTTGCCTTGGTTCAGAAGAAGGATCTAGTTGTGGATGAGCCCTTAGGACCAGCTTAGGCACCACCTGTGCCCATTGTGATTCAAGGCCTTTAGGAGGCCTTAGTTCAGATTCTGACTATGTGCGCCAGTCTTGTTCAGGCGGTCTCTGTTCCGGCCGTAGCAGCCACTTCTTAGGATGGAGGACATGCTCAGACTCCTGCCGCCTGCACACCAGAGCATGTGGTACAGGGACTCCAGACACTGGGGGAACCACCAGCCCACCGGTTGTAGCTGCTCAGGACTTTGTGGTTCCTGTCATGCCCGATGATGAGCAGCGTCGATTGGAAAGGTTTGGGAGATACCAGCCTCCATCTTTCACTAGTATCGAGGGAGAGGATGCATAGGGCTTCTTGGACAGGTGCTAGAGGATACATCGTACTGCAGGTATTCTAGAGACTAGTGGGATCTCGTTCACTACTTTTCAGTTCTCTGGGACTGCCTTCAGTTGGTGGGAGACTTACGAGAGGCGTAGGCCGGTCAGCGCAGCACCCCTTACCTGGCAGCAGTTCTCCGGTCTGTTCTTGGAGAAGTTCGTGCCTCAGTCCCGCAGAGAGGAGATGCGCAAGCAGTTCGAGCAGCTTCGTCAGGGTGATATGTCCGTGACACAGTATGAGATGAGATTTTCTGAGTTGGCCCGTCATGCTATCTGGTTGGTTCCCACAGATAGGGAGAGGATCAGGAGGTTCATAGATGGCCTCACTTTTCAGTTGCGATTGCTTATGACTAGAGAGAGAGTGTTTGGTGCTACTTTTGATGAGGTTTTCGACATTGCTCATCAGATTGAGATGGTTCGTAGCCAGGAGCGGGTTAAGAGGGAGGCTAAGAGGCCTCGTGGATAGGGTGGATTTAGTGGTGTTCCTTTTGGGGGTCAGTTCCACCATGGTAGGGGTCGTCCTTTCAAACATGCTCAGAAGAATCGCCAGTTCACCGTGGTGCATCATCTGGACATAGTTCACACAGTTATCAGCAGGGCCATTAATCTCTCAGTGCTCTCCCCGCTCAGAGTTCGTCCTGTGCTCCATCGGGTCAGGGCTCGTCTATGCCATGTCCTTCTACCAGTTATCCCGGTGCTCGGGGCTCCCTTCAGTCCCCAGCACCAGCACCGGGGAGTTGCTATGAGTGTGGAGAGTTTGGTCACATGAGGAAGCAGTGTCCCCGCCTAGTGGGAGATCTAGCTCAGCAGAGGAGCCAGTCTATAACATCAGCATTAATTCCTTCACCACCCGCTCAGCCAGCTCGGGGTGGAGCTCAGTTAGCTAGGGGCCGCCCGAGAGGGGGAGGCCGGTCAGGGGGCGGCCAGGCCCGTTTCTATGCTCTCCCTACCAGGTCATATGCCATTGCTTCGGATGCAGTGATTACATGTATTGTCTCATTTTGCCATAGAGATTCCTCTGTATTATTTGACCCTGGTTCCACTTATTCATATGTATCCTCATATTTCGCTCATTATCTGGATATGCCCCATGAGTCTCTAGTTTCCTCTATTTATGTATCCACTCTAGTGGGCGATACTATTATTGTGGTGCGTGTATATCGGTCATGTGTGGTGACTATTGGGAGTCTAGAGACCAGAGTAGATCTCTTGTTGCTTAGTATGGTCGATTATGACGTGATTTTGGGTATGGATTGGTTATCTCCATGTCATGATGTTCTAGATTGTCATGCTAAGACCGTGACGTTGGCAATGTCGGGGTTGCCGAGGGTTTAGTGGAGTGGCTCTATAGACTATGTTCCCCGTAGTGTGATTTCATACTTGAAGGCTCAGCGGATGATTGAGAAAGGTTGTTTATCTTATTTGGCCTTTGTGAGGGATGTAAGTACAGAGACCCCTACTATTGATTCTGTTCCGGTGGTACGATATTTTCCGGATGTGTTTGCTACAGACCTGTCGGGCATGCCGCCTGACAGGGATATTGACTTCGGTATTGATTTGGTGCCGGGCACTCAGCCCATTTCTATTCCATTGTATCGTATGGCACCGACGGAGTTGAAGGAATTGAAGGAACAGCTTCAGGAACTCCTTGATAAGGGGTTTATCCGGCCTAGCGTGTCACCTTGGGGTGCACCAGTTCTATTTGTAAATAGGAAGGATGGTACTATGAGAATGTGCATTGATTATAGGCAGTTGAAAAAGGTCACAACTAATAAAAAGTATCATTTGCTATCTATTGATGATCTGTTTGACCAAGATTGATTTGAGGTCAGGTATCACCAGCTGAAGATTCGAGACTCAGATATTCTTAAGACAGCTTTCAGGACCCGATATGGCCATTATGAGTTCCTTGTGATGTCTTTTGGGCTGACCAACGCCCCAGCAGTGTTCATGCATCTGATGAACAGTGTGTTTTAGCCTTATCTTGACTCGTTCGTTATTGTATTCATTGATGATATCCTGGTGTACTCTCGTAGCTAGGAGGAGCATGCCTTGTATATGAGGATTGTGTTACAGCGGTTGAGGGAGGAGAAGCTTTATGCAAAGTTTTCCAAATGTGAGCTTTGGCGCAATTCAGTGGCGTTCTTGGGGCACGTGGTGTCCAGTGAGGGTATTCAGGTAGATCCAAAAAAGATAAAGGCAGTTCGGAGTTGGCCCAGACCGTCCTCAGCCTCATAGATTCGGGGTTTTCTCGGTTTGGCTAGTTATTACCGTTGTTTTGTTGAGGGTTTCTCATCTATTGCATTGCCATTGACTAAATTGACCCAAAAGGGTGCTCCTTTCAGGTGGTCGGATGAGTGCGAGGAGAGCTTTCAGAAGCTCAAGACTGCTTTGACCACGACTCCAGTTCTAGTTCTACCATCAGCTTCTCTTTCTTACACAATGTATTGTGATGCCTCGCGGATCGGTATTAGGTGTGTTCTGATGTAGGAGGATAGAGTGATTGCTTATGCTTCACGCCATTTGAAGCCCCGTGAGAAGAACTATCCTGTCCATGACCTTGAGTTAGAAGCCATTGTTCACGCCTTGAAGATTTGGCGGCACTGTTTGTATGGGGTCCATTGTGAGATTTACACTGATCATCGGAGTTTGCAGCATCTGTTCAAAAAGAAGGATCTTAACTTGCATCAGCAGAGGTGGTTGGAGCTTCTTAAGGACTATGACATCACCATTTTGTACCATCCCGGGAAGGCCAATGTGGTGGCCGATGCCTCGAGTCACCGGGCGGAGAGGTTGGGGAGCTTAGCATATCTTCCAGCAGCAGAGAGGCCATTGATGTTGGATGTTCAGGCCTTAACTAGCCAGTTTGTTAGATTTGATATTTCTGAGCCGAGTCGAGTATTGGCTTGTGTGGTCTCCCAGTCTTCTCTTTATGATCGTATCAGGGAGCGTCAGTATGATGACCCCCACCTACTTGTCCTTAAGGACACGGTCCAGCACGGTGATGCTAAGGAGGTCACTATTGGGGATGATGATGCATTGAGGATGCAGGGCAGGCTATGTGTGCCCAATGTAGATGATTTATGTAAGTTGATTCTCCAGAAGGCTCACAGTTTGCGGTATTCTATTCATCCGGGCCGCGAAGATGTATCAGGACTTGAGACAGCATTACTGGTAGAGGAGAATGAAGGACATAGTGGAGTATGTGTCTCGGTGTCTAAATTGTCAGCAGGTGAAGTATGAGCATCAGCGACCAGGTGGGTTGCTTCAGAAGTTAGAGATTCCGGAGTGGAAGTGGGAGCGGATCACAATGGATTTCATTGTTGGACTCCCACGGACTCAGCGGAGGTTTGATGCAGTTTGGGTGATTATGGATAGGCTGACCAAATCAGCTCATTTCATTCCTGTGATGACTACCTATTCTTCCGAGCAGCTGGCTCTAGCGTATATCCGCGAGATCATCAGACTTCATGGCATACCGGTATCTATCATCTCTGACCGGGGTACGCAGTTTACATCACGGTTCTAGAGGGCCGTACAACATGAGTTGGGTACTCGAGTGGAGTTGAGCACAGCATTTCACCCTCAGACGGAGGAACAGTCCGAGCGCACTATTCAGATATTAGAGGATATGCTTCGTGCTTGTGTGATGGAGTTTGGGGGTTCGTGGGATCAGTTCTTGCCTCTAGCAGAGTTTGCTTACAACAACATTTTTCAGTCGAGCATTCAGATGACACCGTTTGAGGCTCTGTATGGTAGGCGGTGTAGGTCTCCAGTGGGTTGGTTCGAGCCGGGCGAGGCTAGATTATTGGGTACAGACTTGGTTCAGGATACTCTGGATAAGGTTAAGGTGATTCAGGATAGACTACGCACATCCCAGTCCAGACAGAAGAGTTATGCGGATCGGAAGGTTTGCGGTGTTGCATTCATGGTTGGAGAGCGGGTCTTGCTTCGGGTTTCGCCTATGGAGGGTGTTATGAGGTTTGGGAAGAAGGGCAAGTTGAACCCAAGGTTCATTGGTCCCTTTGAGGTGTTGCGGCGAGTTGGGGAGGTTGCTTATGAGCTTGCTTTACCTCCCAGTCTAGCAGGAGTTCACCCAGTATTCCATGTTTCTATGCTCCGGGAGTATCACGGCGATCCGTCTCACGTGTTGGATTTCAGCTCAGTCCAGCTGGACAAGGATTTATCTTACGTTGAGGAGCCGGTGGCGATCTTGGATAGGTAGGTTCGAAAGCTGAGGTCGAAGAATGTTGCTTCTGTGTAGGTCGAGGAGGCGACTTTCGAGACCGAGCATGATATGCGCAGTAGTTATCCTCATCTTTTCACCACTTCAGGTATGTCTATACTCGTTCGAGGACAAATGTTTGTTTAAGAGGGGGGATGTGATGACCCGGCCGGTCGTCTCGAGAGTAGTAGCTCTGTTTCCCCATTTTCTACTTATATTGTGTTCTACAATCGTTATATGACTTACCGGGTTGGTTGGTTCGGGTCCGGAGTCTTGTCAGAGTGGATTGAGACACTTAGTCTCTTAATTGGAAGTTTAAGTTGGAAAAGTCATCCGGACGTCGATATATGTGTAAACGGCCTTAGATTTAAGTTTTGATGGTTTTGTTAATTCTGTTAGGTGATTTTGGACTTAGGAGCGCGTCCGGAATGTGATTTTGAGGTCCGTAGTAGAATTAGGCTTGAATTGGCAAAAATTGGATTTTTTGGCAAATTGGACCGGAAGTGGACCTTTTGATATCGGGGTCGGAATCCGATTACGGAAGTTGGAGTAGGTTCGTAATGTTGAATATGACTTGTGTGCAAAATTGGAGGTCAATCGGACGTGATTTTATAGGTTTCAGCGTCATTTGTAGAATTTGGAAATTTCAAAGTTCATTAGGCTTGAATCCGTGTGTAATTCATGTTTTGATGTTGTTTGAGGTGATTTGAGGGTTCGCCCAAGTTCGTATGATGTTTTGGGACTTGATGGTATATTTGGTTGAGGTCCCGGGGGGCCTCGGGTGAGTTTTGGGTGGTTAACGGATCATTTTTGGACCTTGGTTGATGGTTGATGTCTGCTATTGTGTTTTTCTGGTTTCCTCTTACGCATTCGCGAGAGGAGACTCGCGTTCGCGAAGGTGTTGTCTGTGTGTGCATCGCGAACGCGGGAGTGACATCGCGTTCGCGAAGAGGAGTGAGGCAGCTGGGGACCCCCAGCCTTTAGGTTTACGCGCTCGCGAGGTATGGGTAGCATTGGCGGAGGTCAGAGTTGGTAAAGCATCGCGTTCGCGAAGCGTTGGTCGAGTTCGCGAAGAGTTAAACTGAGAGGCAGTCAAATTGGTCTACGCAAACGCGAGAGGACGATCGCGTTCGCGAAGAAGGAAATCTGGGCAACAATATTTAATTTCAAAAATGAGGGTTTCAACCCATTCTTCATATTTTGAGCTAGAGACCACGGATTTGGGCGATTCTTGAAGATATTTTCGTGGAGTAGATTGGGGTAAGTCATTCTTACTTGGTTTTGGCTAAATTCCTTGATTATGTCTTTAATTCCATCATCTAATTTGTGATTTGGAGTGGAAAATTGGGAAAAAGGAGGAAGTGTTCTTGAGTTAGATTTTTGAGGTTTTGAATGGGATTTTGTAATCGGATTTGAGTAAATGTTGTATGGTTAGACTCGTGAGTTAATGGGGGCTTACGGGTTTTGTGACTTTTGTCGGATTTCGAGACGTGGGCCTGGGGAGTTGAGCCTATTTCGGATTTTGGCTTATAGTTTCGTATTTTTCTTGTGGAATTGATTCCTTTAGCCTATATTAATTATATCGTACTGCTTGTGGCTAGATTCGGGGCATTTGGAGACTGATTCGAGGGGCAAAGGCATTTTGAAATAGGATTTTACGCGGTTTGAGGTAAGTAACAGTCTTAAATCTGGTCCTGAGGGTATGAAACCCCGTATTTTGATATAATGTGATTATTTTGGAGGTGACGCACATGCTAGGTGAAGGGCGTGCGGGCGTGCACCGTGGGGAATTGTGACTTGGTCCGTCCCGTGAGACTGTAAAGTCGAATGGCTTATTGTTAATTACATTTTCCCTCTGACTTCTAGAAATTTGACTGCCATTCATGTTAGAAACCATGCTTAGGCCATATGATATCACTATTGGGACCCGCAGCGGTTAGGTACTTGTTGCATTAGCTGCTATTTGTTGTCTTGTACTCAGTCACAACTTTACTTGTGTGTCATATCTCTGTTTCCTCTTGTTTTCTTGTTGATACTTGTTATTATCTCTTTGGGGCTGATTTGTATGATTTCTGAGAGCCCGAGAGGCTAGAGAGGTTAGTGACTGAGATAGGGCCTGAGTGCCGAGTTGTGCGCTATATATATGGATCGGGTTGCATGCCGCAACGAGTCTGAGGGCTGAATGAATATGGATCGGGTTGCACGCCGCAACGAGCCTTATGGATACTTATATGATTGGATCGGGCTGCACGCCGCAGCGATATAGCGCTTGGGCTGAAGGAACCCCTCCGGAGTCTGTACACCCCTAGTGAGCGCAGGTACCTATTGAGTGTGATTATTGAGGGCTGAGAACCGAGTGTTTGAGCTATTGAGAGCTTGAGCTATTGTTATCCTGAGAGGTTGCATTTGTTTCCTTTATTGCTGCACTTAGTTGAGTTATGTCATTGTTCTGAACTTGTGGAAAAATATTGTATCCGGTTTATCTGAACTGAGTAAATGTACAACTGACTTAATTTATATTACCGGAATTAAATCATGTCTACTTTCATTGTTGAAACTACTGAAGTGAACAGTAATTGTATAGCTCATCACTACTTCTCAATTCCTTATTTATTTTTGTTACTTACTGATTTGGTTGTACTCACGCTACACCTTGAACTTCATGTGAAGATCCAGGTGTGTCCATTCACGAAGGACGTTGATCTCGTGCGTGGTTGAGTATCGAAGATTCACGAGGTAGCTGCCGACGTTCGCAGTCCTTGTCTCTCCTTTCTTGTTATTTTTCTTTTCTGTATTGGCATTTACACACCGACTCTTGTGTACATTGTTTCATAGACTGGTTGTTTAGATGCTCATGACTTGGTGACACCCCAATGTTTGGGAATATTTTTATTTGTGTTGTATTTTGAGATTAACTCCTGTCTTTATGAAAACTATGTTATATCAAGCTTTTGGTTTATTTTTGTGAAACATTCGAAGTATTTTGAAAAATTGGCTTGCCTAGTACCATCGATAGGCGCCATCACGACAGGTTAGGATTTTGGGTCGTGACAAGATGGTATCAGAGCCTAGGTTACATAGGTCTCACGAGTGATGAGTAGGTTTAGTTGAGTCTTGTGGATCGGTACGGAGACATCTATACTTATCTTCGATAGGCTGCCGAACCCTTAGGAAATTTCACATTCTTGAATTCTTATCGTGCGAATTGTTTGATTCTGGTAACTGAATTTCTATTGTTCTATTCTCTCAGAGATGGTGAGGACGCGTGCTACGGGGCAGGATGGACAGCCACCAGTTATCAGTCGAGCATCCAGATGGCACCGTATGAGGCTCTGTATGGCAGGTGGTATAGGTCTCCAGTGGGTTGGTTCGAGCCGGCAAGGGTAGATTATTGGGTACAAACTTGGTTTAGGATGCTCTGGATAAGGTTAAGGTGATTCACGATAGACTATGCACAGCCCAGTCCAGACAGAAGCGTTATGCGGATTGGAAGGTTCGCGGTGTTGCATTCATGGTTGGAGAGCGGGTCTTGCTCCGGGTTTCGCCTATGAAGGGCGTTATGAGGTTTGGGAAGAAGCGCAAGCTGATCCCAAGGTTCATTGGTCCCTTTGAGATGTTGCGGCGAGTTAGGGAGGTTGCTTATGAGCTTTCTTTACCTCCCAGTCTAGCGGGAGTTCACCCATTATTCCATGCTTCTATGTTCCAGGAGTATCACCGCAATCCGTCTCACGTGTTGGATTTCAGCTCAGTCCAGCTAGACAAGGATTTATCTTATGTTGAGGAGCCGGTGGCGATCATGGATAGGCAGGCTCAAAAGCTGAGGTCGAAGAATATTGCTTCTATGAAGGTTCAGTGGAGGGGCCAGCCTGACGAGGAGGCGACTTGGGAGACCGAGCATGATATGCGCAACAGTTATCCTCATCTTTTCACCACTTCAGGTATGTCTCTTTACTCGTTCAAGGACGAACGTTTCTTTAAGAGGGGGAGGATGTGACAACCCGGCTGGTTGTCTCTAGAGTGGCAATCTTGTTTCCCCATTTTTTGCTTCTATTGTGTTCTACAGCCATTATATGACTTACCGGGTTGGTTGGTTCGAACCTAAAGTGTTGTCAGAGTGGATTGAGACACTTAGTCTCTTAATTGGAAGTTTAAGTTGGAAAAGTTGATCGGACATCGACATATATGTAAACGGCCTCAGATTTGAATTTTGATGGTTCCGTTAGGTGATTTTGAACTTAGGAGCGCGTCCGAAATGTGATTTGGAGGTCCGTAGTAGAATTAGGCTTGAATTGGCAAAAATTGGAATTTTTGGCAGATTGGACCGGAAGTGGACCTTTTGATATCGGGGTCGGATTCCGATTAAGGAAGTTGGAGTAGGTCCGTAATGTTGAATATGACTTGTGTGCAAAATTTGAGGTCAATCGGACGTGATTTTATAGGTTTCGGCGTCATTTGTAGAATTTGGAAATTTCAAAGTTCATTAGGCTTGAATCCGTGTGTAATTCGTGTTTTGATGTTGTTTGAGGTGATTTGAGGGATCGTCAATGTTCGTATGATGTTTTGGAACTTGATAGTATGTTTGGTTGAGGTCCCGGGGGGGCTCGGGTGAGTTTCGGGTGGTTAACGGATCATTTTTGGACCTTGGTTGATGGTTGATGTCTGCTTCTATGTTTTTCTGGTTTCCTCTTTCGCGTTCGCGAAAGGAGACTCTCGTTCGCGAAGGTGTGGTCTGTGTGTGCATCTCGAATGCGGGAGTGGCATCGCGTTCGTGAAGAGGAGTGAGGAAGCTGGGCACCCCCAGCCTTTTGGTCTACGCATTCGCGAGGCATGGGTCGCGTTCGCGGAGGTCAGAGTTGGTGAAGTATTCACGAAGAGTTAAACTGAGAGGCAGTCAAATTGGTCTACGCGAACGCGAGAGGACGGTCGCGTTCGCGAAGAAGGAATTCTGGGCAACAATATTTAATTTCAAAAATGAGGGTTTGAACCCATTCTTCATATTTTGAGCTAAAGACCACGGATTTGGGCGATTCTTGAAGGGATTTTTGTGGAGTTGATTGGGGTAAGTAATTCTTACTTGATTTTGGCTAAATTCCATGATTATGTCTTTAATTCCATCATCTAATTTGTGATTTGGGGTGGATAATTGGAAAAAGGAGGAAGTGTTCTTGAGTTACATTTTTGAGGTTTTGAATGGGATTTTGTTATCGGATTTGAGTAAATTTGGTATGGTTAGACTCGTGAGTGAATGGGCTTACGGGTTTTGTAACTTTTGTTGGATTTCGAGACATGGTCCCAGGGGTGCGAGTTGAGTCTATTTCGGATTTTGGCTTATAATTTCGTGTTTTTCTTGTGGAATTGATTCCTTTAGGCTATATTAATTATATCGTACTGCTTATGGCTAGATTTGGGGCATTTGGAGACTGATTCGAGGGGGGAAAGCATTTCAGAGTAGGATTTTGTGCGATTTGAGGTATGTAACAGTCTTAAATCTGGTCCTGAGGGAATGAAACCCCAAATTTTGGTATAATGTGATTATTTTGGAGATGACGGACGTGTGGGCGTTCACCGTGGGGAATTGTGACTTGGTTCGTCCCGTGCGAATGTAAAGTCGAATAGCTTATTGTTAATTACATGTTCCCTCTGTCTTGTAGAAATTTGACTACCATTCATGTTAGAAACCATGTTTAGGCCATATGATATCATTGTTGGGACCCGCAGCGGTTGGGTACTTGTTGAATTAGCTGCTATTTGTTGTCTTGTACTCGGTCACAGTTTTACTTGTGTGTCATATCTCTGTTTCCTCTTGTTTTCTTGTTGATACTTGTTATTATCTCTTTTGGGCTGATTTGTATGATTTCTGAGAGCCCGAGAGGCTGGAGAGGTTAGTGACTGAGATAGGGCCTGAGTGTCGAGCTATGACCTATGTGAGTGTATATGGATCGGGTTGCACGCCGCAACGAGCCTGAGGGCTGAATGTATATGGATCGGGTTGCACGCCGCAACGAGCCTGAGGGCTGAATGTATATGGATCGGGTTGCACGCCGCAACGAGCCTTATGGCTACTTATATGATTGGATCGGGCTGCATGCTGCAGCGATATAGCGCTTGGGCTGAAGGATCCCCTCCGGAGTCTGTACACCCCCAGTGAGCGCATGTACCTATTGAGTGTGATTATTGAGGGCTGAGAGCCGAGTGTTTGAGATATTAAGAGCTTGAGTGATTGTTATCCTGAGAGGTTGCATTTGTTTCCTTTGTTGCTGCACTTAGTTGAGTTATGTCATTGTTCTGAACTTCTGAAAAAATATTGTATCCGGTTTATCTGAACTGAGTTAGTGTACAATTGACTTAATTTATATTTCCGAAATTGAATCATGTCTACTTTCATTGCTAAAACTACTTAAGTGAACAGTAATTGTATAGCTCGTCACTACTTCTCAGTTCCTTATTTATTTTTGTTACTTACTAAGTTGGTTGTAATCACGCTACAACTTGCACTTCATGTGCAGATCCAGGTGTGTCCGGTCACGGAGGACGTTGATCTCGTGCGTGGTTGAGTATCGGAGATTCACGAGGTAGTTGCCGGTGTTCGCAGTCCTTGTCTCTCCTTTCTTGTTATTTTTCTTTTCTGTATTGGCATTTAGACACCGACTCTTGTGGACACTATTTCTTAGACTGGTTGTTTTGGATGCTCATGACTTGGTGACACCCCGATGTTTGGGGCTATTTGTTTTGCGTTGTATTTTGAGTTTAACTCCTGTCTTTATGAAAACTCTGTTATATCAAGCTTTTGGTTTATTTTTGTGAAACATTCGAAGTATTTTGAAAAATCGGCTTGCCTAGTACCATCGATAGGCCCTATCACGACAGGTTAGAGTTTTGGGTCATGACATAAGGTTCCATCAAAATAACTTGCGTTTTGCCTTGTTTACTTTTCTGAAAATCATGAAGGTTTCCTTATATCCCCTTTTCTAAAAGATACTTTTGGTCATTCTTGGTGTTATCCCAAATAGATCCTCATCCTTATGAATTACAAGGTGCTCGGTACGAACTTGATTCATTCACATTCTCTTACCAATTCGATTCTTGTCATTCCTTGACATCACATCACTGTAAACAGTGATTGTCAACGCAAATGGCTGCCCCAATACCTTGATCTATAATTTAAAGCATTCCTATATAGGCATTACCCATTTATTTCAACCTTCAGTACAATCTTTCGTGAGTTCTGACACCATTCTAACAGTACCAACTGACATCGTCACCTCATTTTCTTTTCCATGAGTTCTCAGAATTCGACTTATGATTATTGTTCACCACAGTTGTACATCTTGACTGTATCAATTTTAAATATGTTCTCAACCTTAACCCATCATTTAATTCTTTAATGGATAGTCTGATCCTTCCCAGCTATTTTTCAAGTAGCACGTGTAATATCTTGGACCTTGAGCTTTGTGCTTGTCATTTCTCTATCTACCACGACAGGTAGTCAATACGCTTGAGAAGCATGTCTTTCACTTCAGATACAACGTACGATCTAGAGTAAAAAAAAGTGAAACTCCCTAAATGTTCTTGTAGCCTTCCCGATATAAGTGTGGTCGGCAACACACCGATAAGAGGGACTCTACTTGACACGGCTCCATAGACTTCCTAAGACTCCACTTAGAACCTAGTGCTCTGATACCAAGTTTGTCACGACCTAAATCCACGTGACAGGCACCCGACACACTATCTGACCCAAGCGAACCAACCCGTATGATGCACCCAAACCATATGCATGAAAACCAATTTAACTGCGGAAGCTCTTTGAAAATTTTATACATTTTCAAGTTAAACCATGGAACAATTTTCCAATTCAAAATCATACATGAAGCCTCTCATAATCATAATAATGAGACTAAGTAAAATAATTATCTTTTCATGTATGTCACATACTACCCTATTACTACAACTTTTCATAACTATCTATGGAGCCTCTAGACCAAGGAATAGAACTACACTTGGGCTAATGCCCAACTAACATAAATTAAGAATATAACTTGATAGCTACCACGAAATAGGAGTGGTGCCTCACCATATACCTCAGGGAGAGAGTCATCCTAGCCCTGTCCGCATGCCATGTATCATACCTCATCCTGAAATACGTAAAGTAAGTGGGGCACTGGAGGGGACCCCTAAGAGCTGAGTACACCACAGTGGTACTCAATAAGTGACATAGACTCTTTCTAACCCAAGTTCCTGGGACAAGATTTTACAAAAACCATGCAACCAATATTGGACATAAATTGATAAACAGTTATATAAACCATGCTCTTTATCATTTCAAATAAAAGACAAGTGAAATGTAAGCCATTCTATAAAGTTTTAGAACGTCTTTATCAACCCAAGATTTTAATAGAAATCACATAAAACCATTTCAATCTCATTAAGTCATTGAAATCATTTTCGGCTTAAACATAAGAAAGTTCTCTTTTACCTTTCACTGGGAGTACTATACCGACACCGACATAATGAACAACTACTAGGTGATCATCCTAGCAACAAGTATTTGACCCTACTTCTCTGGGCGGCTTCCCATAGTGACGTACGAGTCGACTTAACCTCATTACTTTAAGTAATGATCATATGCCTTCTCAATGGGGGACTTTAATCCGCAAACCTCGGCTTTGCCTTAGAATGTGTCCCTACACCGGCACGTGTAGTTTCATGGTAACGAACTCAACATTCGAACCAATCTCGATGGTCTCCACTAGTAACTCCCAAAATATTTGACATATCAAAAATAGATTCATAGCATAATTGCCTCAAAGGATCTATTTTTATCAAATCATGATTTTCATAGCCAATCCAAACCATTTGAACAAAATCAAATGAATAACATTTTTCATGTTAAAACCTTTAGCAATTAACATCAATCTAAAGATACAACAAGTGCTTCCTTTGTTGAAATTTCAAAAGATAAACTTTTTCATGAAAACATATATTTAGCACTCAAGCATTTTGTACTCTTATCAACAAATAAGTTTTAATAAAACTTCTAAGAATTTCATTAAGTGTCATTTTTTCAACAAGTTTTGAAAACATGATTTTTATAAAACTACATGACACTTCAAAAGCAACAATTTAGAAACACATGGTGACATCTTTACCGCTTGTCCCCACAAGTACGGATGCACATTTACAAATAATACAATGTATCAACTTAGGTCATATTTTTAAAGAGAATCCCTCAAGAAGAGTAAGTCTTAATCAACTTACCTCAAACTTCCAGCTCAAAAAATACTACAATGCTCCAATTGATTAAAATGTCCAAATATCGCCCACAATTTAATATCTACCATTAGATATCCCAACTACATCAAACCAAATACAAAAAGATTCGTAAATATCCATTTAGGCTTCACAATTCGGCAACAAGCCTTCAACCATCCCAGATTATCCAATAGGTTCACCCATTAGCCTATTCAATTCCATTCTTATGGTTTAATACTCATTTGGAGTCATTAATAATACTATGTTAATTACCCAACATCATCAAGTCACTATTCATCGTCTTCTCCAACAAAACCCTAGGTTCAAGAACATCTATTTCTAGAACTAGTGTTGTATCTTATCCAAATGGTGATTCCCAATTCAATTCATTCATCAATTAAATTATAAAGTCTATTCGAATCATTAGAAACTCAAAACAATTCCATTTATATCAATTCATCACTATACATCCTCTTCTTTACCCAAAATGACATTCTCAAGACCCACCATTAGGGTTCATACAATATCCCATTACAACTTCAAATAAAACTCATAAACATGCTACTCATACTCCAATATGACATATATATAATGTTAGTGTTATCACTAAATGATATTATATAATCATCTTTGTATCAAAATAACTTACCTTGAAGTGTATCCATGGTGGAAGAGCTCCTCCTTCTCTCTAGAAATCCATTCCAAGTTGAAGAACTATCTATTTCTCTCTCTAAACCCCTTATTTCTATACTTTAGAAATGGGTTTGATGGGTGCATAGCCCTCCTACGTAGGCTACGCACAAAGGCTACGCAGGGTGGCCTTTCATTCCTCTTCAATTGGCAGCTGCTGGATTTGCCTACGCACGATGCGTAGGCTACGATACTATGCTGCGTAGGCTACGCAAGACTCGCATAGCTATTCTGCTACCCTTTCGTAAAAAGGTCATAACCACTTGTAGAAATATCCAAATGATGAAAGGTTTAAAGAATTAGAAACTAGCTCCATATACCTTTCATTTGATAGGTCATACACCATATAACACTTCATATCTTGAGAGTTATGCTCGTTTGAATAAAGGTCTTGTGCAAACTCACTTGAAACATAACATTATCATATAATTTCCAACTTCACTTAGTCTTAGGGATCTTCTTAGACCATGAACTGTCACGATCCAAAATCCACTATAGGCCATGATGGCGCCCAACGTCGCCGTCAGGCAAGCCAACAGTGAATTATCAACTTAATTACTCATTTCGTTATTTTTAAAATCATAAATCCCGTTAAATAAATAGAGTGAAATTTGATACTCGTAGAAACCTATTATTTTCTTTACCAAATCCCGTATAAAATATAAAATTATAAGGTGAAATGATAATAATAACATGAACTACAATAATGAACATCCACTAGGAACCCCCAAAATCCGGTGTCACAAGTGCATGAGCATCTACTAGAAGGTACAATAACAATACAGCATCTGTTTGGAGTTCAAAATAGACACGATAATGTAACTAATTAAGATAGAGACTTCGTATGTTGCAGGTCATAATATGGAATGCAGCTCACCGTGATGTCCCCGCAATAGCCACGCCTTAGCGCCCCAAAGATTACCAGACATATATATACCTGCACAACAAGTGCAGCAAGTACAGCATGAGTACGTAAATCAACGCGTACCCAGTAAGTATCTAGCCTAACCTCTGAGAAGTATTGACGAGGGGTCGACATCGACACTTACTAGTGGTCCAATAAATCAAATATAGTAGGAAGTAAACAAATATGAGGCAGGGTAAATAAATAGTATAAACAAATATAGGTACGTGGTACAATCCTCCTCTGAACAGTAAACTCAAGCTCTCAATTATCGGTCACCTTCTCAACCGGAGTATATATGTAAAATGGTTCCCACTAGATAGGTCGTCACAACTCAAATCAATAAAACTCACGGATATAATGGCTTCTTGTCAAATATTACGCACGATGTTGTGGAGGCGAACGACCCGATCCCATAAGAGTGTTTCATGAAGCTGCCAAGGCGAACGGCCCGATCCCATTAGAATATGATGATGCCGAGGCGAATGGCCCGATCCCATAAAAAATGATACTGTAGAGGCAAACGGCCTGATCCCATAAGAGTGTGGTACATAATCCTACCGAGGCAAACGACCCGATCTCATAAGAGTGTGGTACATAATCCTACCGAGGCGAATGGACCGATCCCATAAGAGTGTGGTACATAATCCTACCAAGGCGAACGGCTCGATCCCATAAGAGTGTGATACATAATCCTGCCGAGGAGAACTACCCGATCCCATAAAAGTGTGGTACATAATCCTGCGGAAAGCGAACGGCCCGATTCCATAAGAGTGTGGTACATAATCCTGCCGAGGCGAACGGCCTGATCCCATAAGAGTGTAGTACATCTCCCATAAGAGTGTGGTACATAATCCTACTGAAGCGATCGGCCTGATCCCATAAGAATAAGAAGCCTTAACGGTTCCTTGACCCCACTCACAAATATACGTGTGAGTTATGAAATTTAAAGAAGCTTTTTGATGAAATCGCACAACGTGAGAGAAATTCGTAAAGGAAGCACAATTATTCTGCGACTAATCAAGTAGCTCGTCAAATCGCTTACGATAGCAACTCTATCACTCTAAGCAAGCCTAGTATCAAGTCGTAACGCAAAATAAAGGAATTAAACAGGAAAGGATAACTCAAATAGTACAATTAAAAGCATGGCGTAAACATAAGTCTACCCGGAAAAATCAGGAATCCTAGTATACCACGGACACTCATCACCTCATACATGAGTAGCTCTCACAACATGTAGCATATAAGAATATAACACATACGGGGTAATTTCTCCCTCACAGTGATAGAAACGAGACTTACCTCGCTCCGAAGTTTAATAACCGGCTCCAATGCCACTCTAATGCTTCGACTCAAAGCCAAACGACCCGAAACTAGTCAAACAATGTGCAAATCAATCAAAATATACTCCAATGCTTATAATTAATCCATTTATTACAATTCTCGACTCCGCTCGAAAAGTCAATAAAGTCAACCCTCCGGCCCACGTGCCCGGATTCCAAAAATTTTCAAAGATAAACTTTACTCATAACATCACGAACTCAAATATATATAATTTATTCCAAATTCCATGTCCAATTTCGTGGTCAAAATCTAAAAATACGATTTATAGGTTTTTCTTCAAAAATCCCACAATTTCCACCAATTCCATGTTAAAATCCTTATATAATCCATGCAAAATAGTTGGAAATTGAACAAAATTATTTACTCAAAGATTGTAGATGAAAATCCCTCTTCAAAATCTCCTCCTACCGAGCCTAGGGTTCCAAAAATGAGAGAATGTCTCCAAAATCCTGTCTCCTAGTCCTTTTACCAGGTGCATATGTCGCATTTGCGACACAGGATTCGCATTTGCGGACTCTCGCAATTGGGGACAAGTGTTCGCAACTGCGAACCAAGGCAAAAATCTACAGACTTCTCAATTGCGAACAAATGTTCGCAATTGCGAACCAAGGCAAAAATCTATAATCTTTGCAATGTTCGCAATTGCGATACCTCAGCACCAGCAACACCAGCAATCTTTCCCGACACTGAAATGGGCATAACTCTCTCAAACGACATCAGAATTCGATGATTCTTGTTTCTATGACTCCGTAATTACGATACGGGTCTAATGGTTCAATCAAATCACAAATCAAAGGTCGTTTTCGCAATATAGTATCCTTTATACCAAAGAAAACGACGCTGAAACATCAAATAAGAGCGCGACACAACCCAAACACATCTGAAACACACCCGAGGCCCTCGGGACCCCGTCCAATTACACAAACCAGTCCCAAAACATAACACGAACCTGATCGAGGCCTCAAATCACACCAAACAACACCAAACCCATGAATCGACGATCAAATCTCCTTTTAACTTTTAAACATTCAAACTTCGACGAACGCGTCCGAATAACACTTAAACATTCCAGAATGACGCCAAACTTTACGTACAAGTCATAAATCACGATACGAACCTATTCCAAGGCTCAAAACCCCAAACGAACATCGATAACACAAAAGTCCACTTCATACCAAACTTAGAAAATTCTAAAACCTTTGAATTGCAAACATTCCACTATAAGCGCTGAAATCTTCCCGGACCACCCGATACTCAACCCGAACATACACCCAAGTCCGAAATCATCATACGAACCTATTGGAACCTTCGAATCCCGATTCTGAGGTCGTTTACTCAAAAGTCAAACTTTGGTCAACTCTTCCAACTTAAAGCTTTCGAATTGAGAATTTTTCGTCTGAATCAATTCTGAATCTCCCGAAATTCAATTCCAGCCACACGTACAAGTCATAATACATGAAGTGAAGATACTCAAGGTATCAAACCGTCGAACGACCTGCTAGAGCTTAAGAAGACCAATCTGGTTGTTACATAAACCATTCTTAATGCACCTCATACATATATTATCATGATCAATTGATATCCTTCATATTATTAGTCCTGTTCATATATGAATTATGATAATTAGCACCTGTAAATCCTCTTAATGGTCTTGAAACACTTCAAAAATTTTCGGGGTGTTACAATGACTCTAGACCCGTTCGAGGACGAACGTTTGTTTAAGAGGGGGAAAATGTAACGACCTGGCCGGTCGTTTTGAGTATTATAGTCACGTTACCCCATTTGTTGCCTATTCTATATTTGTTTTTGTTATGTGACTTTCCGGGGTGGTTGGCTTGGTTTCGAGGATGTTTCGGAATGAATTGGGACACTTAGTCTCAAGGTTGGAAGTCTAAGTTGAAAGAGTTGACCGGATGTTGACTTATGTGTAAATAACTCAGGGATGGAGTTATGATGGTTCTGATAGCTCCATATGATGATTTTAAACTTAGGAGTGTGTTCGTATATTTATTTGGAGGTCTGTAGGTGATTTTGGCTTGAATTGGCGAAAGTTGGAAAAGCTGAAGTTTGGAGAGTTGAGAAGTTTGGTTGAGAGTTAACTTTGTAGTTACCGGGCTCGTATTTTGGTTTCGAAAGTTGTAATAGGTCTGTTGTGTCATTTATGACTTGTGTACAAAATTTGGGGTCAATAAGAGTTGGTTTGATAGGTTTCGACATCGATTGTAGAAGTTGGAAATTCATTAGTTTCATTTGGCTTGAATTGGGTGCAATTCGTGTTTTTGATGTTGTTTGATGTGATTTGATGCCTCGACTAAGTTCGTATCGCGTTTTAGGACTTGTTGGTATGTTCGGACGGGATCTCGGGGGCCTCAGGTGTGATTCAGATCAAATTCGGCTTCATTTTTGGCTTGGTGGTATTGCTGGTTTTTCCGAGTCTGGTTTCCTTCATCGCGTTCACAGAAAGGGAGCCGCGATCGCGTAGAGTAGTTTATGGCGGATGGAAATTTTACTCTTCGCATTCATGAAGTATGGGTCGCGAACGTAATGTTTGAGGAGAGTGTGAATCGCGAATGCGTGAGGTGGACCGCGTTCGCGAAAAAGGAAGGGAGAGAGGCATGGAGCCATGCGTTTGTTCTTCGCGATCGCGTGAGGAGGTCCGCGATCGTGTAACCTCAAGTCCTTGTGCATCACGTTTGCGCTTGGAGTTCTACATTCGTGAATGGTTAATTTTGGCAACTTTCTTTGTGTGCTTCGTGATCGCGAAGAGGAATTCACTGGGCAGATTATATATTTTCAAAAATGAGGGTTAGAGTATTATTTTACATTTGGACTTTGGGAGCTCGGATTAAGGCGATTCTTGGAGGGATTTCAAGGAATGGATTGGGGTAAGTGATTTTAACTCGGATTTCTTTAATATATATGAATCTATCATTTTTTTTACCATTTAACTAGTGTTTTGGGTTGGAAAAAATTGGAAAAAATTGTAGAAACTTCATTGACTTTAATTTGAGGATTTGAAGGTCGAGTTGAGATTGGAATTGAGTAATTTTGGTATGGTTGGACTCGTTGTTGAATTGGGTATTCACGCTTAGAGTTCTACATTCGCGAAGGGTTAATTTTGGCAGCTTGCCTTTTGTGCTTCGCGATCGCGAAGAGGAATTCAATGGGCATATTATATATTTTCGAAAACGAGGGTTAGAATATTATTTCAGGCGATTCTTGGAGGGATTTTTAAGGAATTGATTGGGGTAAGTGATTCTAACTTGGATTTGGTTAATATACATGAATCTATCATTGTTTTTACCATTTAACTTGTGTTTTGGGTTGGACAAAATTGGGAAAAATTGTTTAAACTTCATAGACTTTAATTTGAGCATTTGAAGGTCGAGTTGAGATTGGAATTGAGTAATTTTAGTATGGTTGGACTCATTGTTGAATTGAGTATTCACGCTTAGAGTTCTACATTCGCGAAGGGTTAATTTTGGCAGCTTGCTTTTTGTGCTTCGCGATCACGAAGAGGAATTCAATGGGCAGATTATATATTTTCAAAAACGAAGGTTAGAATATTATTTCACATTTGAACTTTGGGAGCTCGGATTAAGGCGATTCTTGGAGGGATTTTTAAGGAATTGATTGGGGTAAGTGATTCTAACTTGGATTTGGTTAATATGCATGAATCTATCATTGTTTTTACCATTTAACTTGTGTTTTGGGTTGGACAAAATTGAGAAAAATTATTGAAACTTCATAGACTTTAATTTGAGGATTTGAAGGTCGAGTTGAGATTGGAATTAAGTAATTTTGGTATGGTTGGACTCGTTATTGAATGGGTGTTCGAATTTTGTTAATTTTTTCAGATTCCGAGACGTGAGCCCGAGGTTGACTTTTTGACTTTTGTTAAAGAACTTAGCTTTATCATATGGAATTGATTCATATAGCTTGTGTTGAATGTATTAAGTTGTTTGTAGGTAGATTCGAGTCGTTCAGAGGCCGATTCGCGAGGCAAAGGCTTGTTGGAGTAGAGATTTGCGTGGGTTGAGGTAAGTAACGCTTCTAAACTTGGTTCTAAGGATATGAATTCCCGAAATACGTGTCATGTGGTTGGTGTTGAGGTGACGCACATGCTAGGTGACGGGTGTGTGGGTGTGCACCATAGTAATTGTGACTCGATTGATTTAGTGATACTGTGTAGTTATCAAACCTTGTTTCTATTCATGAAACTCTACTTGTTAGAGTAATTGAGCTACAATCCATATTAGAAATCATGTTTAGACTATATGCATGTTCTGTTGGGACCCACGGAGGTAACTTCTGTTGTTGAATTATTTACTTAAATTGCAAGTATGTACTCAGTCATATTTATCATTTGCATATCATATCTCGGTCTTTGTTGCCATTTATTGTTACATCGTATTATCATTGTTTGGGCTGATTGTCATGAGATTTGTGAGCCCGAGAGACTGGAGAGATTGATGACTAAGTAATGCCGAGCGCCTGATTGTGAGTGATAATTATGGGATCAGGTTGCACGCCGCAGCAAGCTTTATTGATTCATGCCATGATTGGCTTATATTAGCGCCTGGGCAGGATCCGTCCCTCCGGAGTCTGATATACCAACAGTGAGCGCATGTACCTACTAAGTGCGAGTGTCGAGTGATTGAAAGTGCTAAATGATTGAGAGAGCTGAGTGACTGGAAATACTGAGTGATTAAGCGTGCTATGTCAGGATGAATACTCCGAGAGTATTAGTATATGGCTTTATCACTAAGATAAGCAATACCCCCATAATAATTTATACATTATTATTACAATAGACTCTTGTGGTTCGACGCGTGAGTTTAGTGCACCGAACTACCCTTTATTACTATTCACCATATAACAACAATTCTTACATTATAATCCGTGCATATTTAGTACATAATCTATGATACAAGTCAACCTTTAGTGGCAATTCCACAAAAGTCGGTAAAAGGAAATGCCGGATGCTCTGACATGGAAGACCAGCACCGTCTTCCGAAGATTCTAAACAAAGCATACAATAGTTAAAATTGATTTTCTAAGCTCGGAAAAGTGTATGCTTTATAAAATGTATGATAAGAACTCTGGCATCAACTAATTGTCTGGAAAAAAAAACATTAGAGTCACTGGTGATAGGGCGTACAAATCCGAACAGAAAAACTGCATCAAACCGAAAAGTCAAACCAACCCAATTAAAAAAACCGATTAAGTTTGGTTTGATTTGATTTGGTATTGAGTAAAAATACCCAAACTAAACCGATATATAAATATATAATTTTTCTATATACTTTTAAGACTTTTTATAGAATTTCTTTTTAAAATGTCTACAATATTTGCGATTCTTTTATGTGATGTAATATTTAGTTAAATATGAAGTGCTCCACATTTGTTAACTTTAAATAATGTATTGTATAATCAGTTGATCACTTTCACTTTCTTATAAGTGTTAATGAAATATGTCAATCTCTTTGTTCTTTCATATTCATATATCAAGATCTATTAAATTTTTATATCTTTTTCGATAGAAATGGTATTTCGATAATTTAAAATTAAATAGAACATATCATTATATAGGTTCAGATTTATTTTTATGTTTGATTATTAAATTCGGCTAACCTTGAAAGTGTGCATCAACGTAAAACTATTGTCCGACAACAAAAAAATAACTATCATGTGTCTAAGAAAAAATTTCCATAAAAATATTTTAATAGATCATATATTTGTCAATTTTTTCAATTTTTACTAAACATATATTTACTTATAAAAAATTTAACAAAGTAAGATTGAAATAATATTCATATTAAAAAACAAAACCAAAAAATCCGAAAAACATGACAAAACCGAACCAATCCAAACCGATATAGTTGGTTTGGTTTGGTTTTGATAAAAATCAAACAGACCCGGTCCATGTACACCCTCATATGTATATTATCCTCAAAAGAGGTGTATGCATAGGCGGATTCAAGATCTAGTGGGTTCAAAATGAGTGTAATCTTATTATATGTGTAGTTCTTAATTTTTTCGCATATATGTATGAAGTTTCCTATATCTGCATTTGAGTGTATGTATATATATTAACACTAGGTTTCAAACGTACCGAAGCAACATGACAGAAGATTTAAGGCTTCACAGGACATGGTCTAGCCTATTTGGTTTGATGGTCGTTTGGGCACTACATATCAAAGGCATCGAATGCGAACATTTTTTTAAGATCTCAACAACAAGAGCCCTGCACTCAACCAATATGGAGTGTTTTCAGTGGTTGAAATCCGAAAACACATTGAAAAGCAACTTACAGAAAAGACATTTTGGTGGAGAGGTAAAGAACACTGACCAGCTCTGAGACAAGTTAGTAGCCAAACTCCAGGCGATTCATGAGATATACCAGACAACATATGCTCCTAAATGAATGACTACTCCCTTTGTATATTGGTGTTTGATTAGCACGGAATTTAAATAATAAAAAAAGGAAGGAAAAAAAATCTCTTAGCACATATTGAAAGTACGTACCATTAATTTGTTATCTTAAACACGTCGTCTGGAATAGCTTGCCATGTAAGCCTTCGTACCTCCAACTCTGCTATCTCCCCCACCACTCCTCTGCCTGCCACCTGCCTTGCCCATTCCCGCACCACTCGTTAAATAAAAATCTTCATTAGAAAATGGCGCCATCCTAAACTGTAATTTAGGGCCAACAAATCCTTGTTTATTTCATGCGAATGGTGGTCCAGAACTTCAAATTGGTGATTACATGAGAATGTAGCATTTGGCTCATCTTGAGGGTGATTTTGTCAAATTCAAATTCCCGAATAAGAAAAGGAAAGGAAAATGGAGAAAATATCCAATATTGAAATTGCCAAATATTTTCATGGAAAAGCTCCATTGGTGTACATATTACTGTTACTTCCCCACAGTTGTACATTTTTTCCATGCTCTAGTAGGACCACAATGCATAACAATTATTGAAGTGCAATAGATGTTGCCTGCTGAGTACTGAACTACTGATAGCTTCCTGTATGATGCGAGGAATTTAGCAAAGTCAAGAAGTACCAATTGAAAAAAAATAATAAAACCAGCATCACAAATTTCCAGATGTCTTGCGCACAAACTCAGCAATATCAAATGTTTCCGCCCCCTTCTTCGTGATGACACCCTATTCAAATAGTTGTCCCTTGTCAATTTTATCATTTGGGTAGTAATTTGATATTTGCCAGAAAATAAAAAAGCGTGGGGTCGTAAGCACACAAATATAGACAGTGCAAGTATAAGGATAGACAGAACAATGCGAAATAGAGGCAGATATAACAATTGCTGACCTTTTCAGTGATAATTCCACTAATCAAATTTGCTGGAGTGACATCAAATGCAGGGTTCCAAACCGAAATACCAGAGGCAGCAACTTGTTCACCCAGTCCTCCTCGTGTATGTAACAGCTCCTTTGGAGATCTTTCTTCTATCACAATTTCTTGTCCCGAAGAAAGAGATAGATCAATAGAAGTCAAAGGAGCAGCAACGTAAAATGGTATACCATGATGCATAGCAGAAACAGCAAGGTTGTAAGTTCCGATCTTATTGGCAGTATCACCTGCAATGACATTTAAAGCTCCTGTAAAACAGTGGTTCTAAAAGCAAAAGGCCCATGCGAATTATAAGTCATATGTACCATTGGCGGCTACACGATCAGCTCCAACAATGACAGCTTTCACCCGACCAGCATTCATCAATGCAGCTGCAGCTGAATCTGCTATAAGGGTGGCTGGTATGTTCTCATGAACCAACTCGAATGCGGTCAATCTGGATCCCTGATATTAAATGGAGAAGTGAGGACGTATCTTAACCCCAACTGTTCTCTGTTTGGGGGCCAGGTGCAGGATGACTCAAATTGTAGTACAACAAGTCAAACTAGAAAAGAAGTCTTTCAACAAGACAAATCAGAACTACTGTCCACCACATATTTCAGTTTAAATTTACTATTAAGCATCTGATTCTTAGTACAAGATTCCTGAATTTGTAGTCAACAAGAATATGAATATGTCGACCAAGTATCATTTACTAAGCTACTAAAGTCCACACAAAGATGCACGTATGTAGTCCCTCGTCTTTAGATGCCGATTGGTCTTCTGCAATTAGCTCCAATTTTGATGAAATGAAGAATCGGGTTAAAAGGCATTAACTTAGGTTAGCACTAAAGGTTTTAGCTGCTACAAACCTACGTGGAGGTTAAGGTGGAGTATGTCATGTACTCCAACATTTCACTCGAAGCATCTTTTAGTACTATATAAATAGGTACTTGATGGGGATTTTTTTAGGTCAGTCTAAAGAAAATTGGAAGTGAAATACTCCTTGTAGAATAAGGAATTTGAACTGACATGTCCCAAGGTCTATAGAGTCTGGAACTGTATATGTAAGTGGACATGGTTACTTAGAACGTAAAAATCCAATAGTTACATAATGCAGTTATATTCCATAAAGGTATTAAATGATGTCTCTGTGACAATTTTGCCCTACCTTAACCTATTTTATCTGCAGATTAAAGCCTATTTTTGCTACGTAATAATTTACTGGTCTTTGACATGTTACTGCCAAACATAAGTTCATGCAGTATCTTTTTCCCGTACAGTTTCTGAAATGTTAGCCTCACTGCTATTAGTGATTACTAGAAATGGATTTCAACCACTGCTCATTTAGTCATTTCTGGCCTTATTTCAGCTTAGACCTCAAAGTATTTTACACTGGAATTCCTCAACCTAGCTGCTAAAGTGTATATTTGCACCTATTGTTCCAGTGTGACTTGGCCAAAGGAAAATGATGTCAGCTGATATGCAAAGAACCAGCGACAGGGAAACAAAGAATGGCCGGAAAGCTTTTTCCTTACTCTCTTCTGTGTGTGTATAAGTGAATTACAAGGCCCAAAAATAACTGTTCGGTATTTATTCTAAATTTCTAATAAAGTGCCGGGTTGCAAGTATTATGACTGATTGGAGAAGGTGACTACTGAGTTTGCAGCAACAATAGACTAGATACATCTGCTTTTCAAGTCCTTGTTTAATTTTTCTTTCATACACATACCATATATCTACGAAGACAACAATCAAAGCATCACATATTATAACAGACTATTATTGAACCCTAACTTGCCCCACCGTAAATTACCAACATCACAAGATTATGCTAGCCCAACCGTAAATTACCAACATCACAAGATTATGCTAGAACCACCAAGAGGATGAGTCCACTAATAAGAAAAAGAAACACTCTTCACTCTTAATTGCCATAAACATTTATTATGACATGTCTATAAGTTAGCATTTACTCTGCAAAAGAAAAATTACAACTTTAATTGCTGCAGTTCAACGGAGATAACATACATAACCTTCATTTGTTATATGGCTGTAATATTCAGTGGCAGGCTCTACTAGGGTAATTAAAGCTAGAAACAACCATAGCTCATGCATTACCTGATTGAAGGGACGGGTTTCTGTGCAGAATGCCCTTTCTAGAACTCCATCAGTATAAAGTGCCCGGATAACACCAAGAGCAGTTCCATATCCAGCTGTAGCCAGACTGTTGAAAGTACGAATAAAAGTTAGAGTTACCCCATATGGGTAACTAATCATTATCACAGTTGCTTTCCATTGGTCCTGTTACAGAATTATCAATTGCAATTGCAGGGAAGCAATAGCTTACTGGAGAAGACCTTATCAAGTCAAGTAGGGTAATGTACCGATCACAACAACGTAAATAAAAAAGAAAAAATAGTATTGCAATGGACCTTCCGGTGTTGCAGTGGGTCAAAATTGTTATCTTCTGAGAGTCGGTCAGGTGTTCCTTCAGAAAACTAGCTCCGTATGATCCAATTGCCTTATTGGAAGTAACATCATCCTCCAGCATAACTTCAGCAGCTTCAATGTAAGCCTGATGGAACAGATGAGAGTTAAGTGTCGTGCAACAGAGTAAAAGTATAAGTCAAGTTACTACATTTCTGTGGTGTAACTATTCCCAATTAAGTTGCATCCCTCTTCCAGGCTTGTCTCACTCCCTTACTACTGCAGTTATAATATTTAAGTAGCATAGGTGAGTGTTAGCCAAACAAGACAATGTTACCACCTGAAAAACTGAATTTGCATCTTTGGCTGTGGTAGCAGCCTTCTTTATAACTTCTTTAAGCTTAACTGCAGCATCTGAAAGATTAACAGCTGTTGGCCGACTGCACGAAGGGAACAAAATTTCATCAATACCCTTCACGCAATCAAACAACGTGGAATCTCACAATTACGAGAGATAAGCAGACAAATATTTCTGCAATACTATACCTTGAAACAAGATAATCCAATTTATTACTAAGGAAATCTGATGCATCATCAGAAGTCCCATCAAACGAAGACAGGTTTGAAACTTCTACTGCCAAAGACAGTGCGGCAGCTATAGCAATTGCAGGTGCTCCACGGACAACCATTTCTTTAATTGCATCCCTGGTGCATATGCAGAATCAAGTCAATAAAACCACTCAATACTGAAGAACCTTTTTAGGCATGATAACCAGTTAGTGAACCACATAAAAGGATAGAGAGACAATCTTTCCACTTTACTCGCCATTCCAGTACTATTTTGCTTATACATAATTCCAGTACTACTAAGCAGGAACTTTTTATATACATGAAAAATGGAGGCATAGCTATCAAACAACAACAAAAACTACTACTACTGTGCCTCAATCCCATACAAGTTGGGGTCAACTATATGAATTCCCAGACCACATTACTTCATTTCAAACAATAACGGCAACAATAACAACAAGAAAAAAACGGAATCATAAGTCACACAGAACCACCACAAGAGCTCATTAAAAACTAATATACATAACTGCTCAAGGTTTTTAAAAAAAACAGTCAATAAAGGATATAAAAGAGAGAAAAAGATTACCAGCCATCTTTTGTATCCTGGATATCCAAATAAATGGTCTCTAGGGGGAGTTTTCTCTGTTCAAGATATACTCAAATGTCAAGTCAAAGAGAAACAACAAGCTGCTCACAGAACTTGAAAAGCAAACAACTTAGAAACCATCAACTTCAGTTTCTAAAAATAAAGTAAGAATCTTTTTCACGAAAAATTTGAAAAGTGTTTTTTTTTTTTTGGTCTTTTTAATCAGACCAGAAAAAAATCAAGGAAATCTATTTACAAAAGCACTTCTCTAAAATGAAAAGCCGCAGTAGAAGTTGCTTAAATAAAAAGAGAAAATAGAGTAGAATACTTGATCGAGTAGCTGAAGTGAGCCACGATTATAACAAATGGAGAGCAGAGTCTTGTCTCCTTCATTTCCATTAGCCATAGCTAGCTATCTTCAAATTCAACCAGAGTGGCTTATATCAAATAGAATAACAAAGAGAATTTGTGAAATAGCGCCTTTTGTAAAAGCCCTAAATTCGAGTTGTGTGGTAGGTGAGAGACGAAGAAGAAGAAAAAGAAGAAGAAGAAGAAGAAGAGGGCAGAAAGCATGAAACAAGGTGGCCCCAGCAATTTATTCGCTTTCCAAAGTTGATTCGCTGAAATTTTGGTAAAAAGAATAAAGACTCGACCTATTTTGACATAAATATTTTCTTTTTGATTTAACATAAATACTACACCGGTAATTTTGGTACAAATATTATTTAAGCTATAAATATTTGCAAAATATTGAACTTAATAATTTGAATTCCAAATGAAATTATTAAAATATTGGCTTGAAAATATTGTAAGTAATGTTCTATAAGTAAACTTCTAATCTCATTCATATTTGATTTCAAATATAAATTAGTACTCAGTTCATATAATTTAATTGCACTAGTTTTAGTGTACGTGCGTTGCACGTGTTTATAGCGTCAATAATACAAATTTATGAATAAATTATATTTTTTATCATATAAATAAACTCCTGAAATCCTATCACTACAAGAAACTTGACTTTTAACGATCATTTTTTAACGAAAGGACATGAATCCGGTCATTATAAGTGTACTTCTAGTGACCAACATTTTTTTGGACATTAAAGTAAATTTTTAATTTCAACATTATGAGAAAAAAATATTCTATCATTAAAAGAAAAATATCCGGTCGTTAAAAAGTAATTTATTAAATAAAACAGGCGCAAACCTTTTCCCTCTTTTTTTTGCCCAAACCCAACCCCACAATCCCCAAAAGAAAACCCATAGTTTGGATAAAAAAACTCTTGTTTCAATTGGAAGAATTAAGAAAACTGCTCACTGACGGCGCCGTCTCTTGCGATTGCCCATCTTGGAGTAAACTTCTTTGAATAAGAATACTGCCTATCTCCTCCGTTAACATCGACTGCTCGTCTAAGAATTTCCTTCTTATTGTAAGTTTATGCCAAATCGCTAAACTTGATGTTTTAACTATTGAGTGGAATTGAATATTCGTTTCATTGTCCAATGGTCTCTCGGTTTGATGGTATTGGTCTGCTTTTCTTTGTGCTTATCAAGTATTTTTGATTCCTTCTTAAAATATTAATGTTTCCCAATACTATCTTTTATCAGAGTCTAGTTATTTTGGATTAAACCTACCCAGAGTTGCAATTTTCTTTAATTTTTGTTGTTTTGTTGACCTAAGTATGGATTCATTTGGTACATGAGGTGAAGGGACAAATAGGTACAAATATAGGAAGTTGTAATCTCTTTTTCCTTGTCATGTATGATTTTTCTATAAATTACTCTTTATCTATGTGTTTTTCGTTGCAGTTATGGCTGAAGATATTACAATGAAGACATAATGGGTTTTTAAAAAATTATCACTAGTTGGTTGAACTGAAATACAGGGGATTTTACATTTCTATAAAGTTCTTGTCTTTACTTGAATATCTATTATCAATATATGAATTTTAGGTTTTCAAATGATGCGTCCAAGTGTTGGATGGATTTAACTAGGTATAGCAAAGAGTATATTGACGGTGCTTAATGTTTCTTGGACATTGCTTACTCTGTTGAAGATCCTCAAGGAAAAGAATAATATTGGTTTAAGTAGAAATGGACTATATCTAAGATTTGCTTAAAGACGTGATCTTTTAGCATCTTATTTTTTTCAACTTACTAAAGACATAATAAGAACTTTAGTTTCTCTTGATACAGCTTGCAATAAAAATATCAATTGAATATCACATGTTTCGAGTAACAAGCAACAAGTAAAGAAGTTTCATGTTTCACAATACTTCCCTGGCAATAAATTTCCTCCTCTAGAATTGTGCATTTGTATCTGTGAAGTAAATCACATCTTCATATCTTACTTTATGATGAAAAGCTCAAAATAATAATTCGGTATAATAACACTTTTATTCTACCTCTCTCATTATGTTCTTTTTTTTCTCCCTAAAAGGAAATTGTTTTCTTTTTTTGTTGGTGAGTTCTTGGAGATGATTGTTTATGTTTTGTTCTTTTATTGCTTCACTTGTTCAATAATTTATCTGCATTGAGTCTCGCAATCAACTCATATCAGGAAAGTGAAGGTGAAGAAGGCAGAAGTTGCTCGACATTCCCTGAAAGCACAAGTTGCTTGAATTTCTTTGAAGTCGATGCTCAGCAATTCCAGGAGGTAGTTGTTGTTGTTCGTGCAGACATTGGTTCACCATTTTTACTTCGTGATTGTTGTTTGTGAGGATAAATACCATTTCAGGTATGTCATTTCTCTTTTTTTTCGCTATTAGTTCAAGAATGTTAAATGCTTTCATTATATTAGGTATAATTGATAGGCTTTTTTCATTAGCAATCCAAAGTGAAAGATACTAATATGAATCCTTATCCATGGGTTACATTTGAAGTTTTTTTTTCTGTAACTTCTCCGAATTAATGACATGCATGAAGTGATATTATATCAAGATGTCCAACTATAAGTTGTCCCATTATCATTTGCACTATAACTATTTATTTCCTATCTCTGACTATTTAGGTATGTGATCATATCTTTGCCGACCTTCCATTTAATATTACTCCTATTAACTTTACATGGTTACTCCATTCTAAACTTATAAATTAGATTCCAACTCCAGTAAATCTCAAAACTACAAATATCATAAGCTAGAAAAAAGAATGGAAGATGATCTTATAGTACAAAGGAAAAGAATTTTGTGTAAATGTTACCATTCTCAGCAAAAAAATGGAAAGAATTTTGTCATTGATATCTTATATGTGAGATAATATGGTTCCCCAAAAGAGAAAGCTTTCATACTCTTACTACTGAAATTCTTTCTTCTCAAAATAAATTATATTTGTGGTAGATTGTCAATGGCAATCCCTAATTCACTCAAGTGAAATTGAGAAGGATAGCCCTACCTATGTGAGACATAAGTCAACCTCCACCTATGATTAATATATGTAATTACATTGTATGCAATCTTCATATAGATCTCATGAACATTAGGCTTATCTTTATCTTTTTCTCATCTATCCCATTTTAGACATTGTACATACTACAATGATGTGGACAGAAAAAAATTAAGATAGATTTTTAATAAACTTGGAATTGTATTTCTAGTATAACTGTAGTTCTGGGTAGCGTTCTGCCTTTCTAGACAACGTTCTGCATTTGTAGATAATATTCATCATGTTTACAGTGTTATTGCATTCTGGACAGCATTTCTGTATTATTGTATTTTTGTACAGTTTTCTGCATTTCTGTAAAGCGTTCTTCATCTCTGCACAGCATTCGGCATTTTTGCACATCATTCTGCATTTCTGCACAATACTCTGCATTCTTGTGTGTTTCTACATGACTAAAGTTTTATGCAATATCAAGGCTTCCACAAGCAAATTGATGCAGCAAGTTTTTAATCTTTTTCCCTAATTATTGATGTAATGCAGTAACATACAAGTTAAAGTGCAAGAGGAACCCACTTCGTTTTGCGAGGGATTTTTTTAAAGATGTTGCTGTTTGTATATGCTATAGTTCTATTTTCTCTCTTTTAGGAGTTGAAAAAAATAATGTCATACAATTTGGTTTGGTATATTTTTGGTAATGTGATACTCTAATCCTTTGTAATCAGCAATGATGTTTATATGAGTACTCACTTTTTTGTATATGTTCGGATATGTGTGGATATGTCAATATTAGCTGTCGTTATTTATACAATTAATGAAAAAATATTTATCGCTAGAAGCACTTATAAAGACTGAGTTTGTTATCGTTATTGATGTTTTGGCGACCAAGAAATGACAATTAGCGAAAGGAAATTCAGTCGCTAAAAGGAGGAATAACGACTGGATTTGTTGCTGTCGCTAAAAAGTTTTTAACGACCGGATTCCAATCCGGTCGTGCACTTTTAACGTCGAAACTTTTAACGACCGGTGACGACCGTAATTTTTTCGGTCGTAAATGATCAATAACGACTGGAACTGGACTTTTAGCGACCAAATTTTCCCTCGCTAAAGGCCTTTTTTTCTTGTAGTGTATACTATGACGTTATTACGGGATAAAAATTTGTCTAGTAGATAACTATTATCTGTTAATATTGTGTTTAAATGAAATTAAAATAGTATATGAGGTAAAAACATAAATCAAGTGAAAATTATAAACTAAATATTAAATGTTGTGTCATCATAAGTTGCTCTTTATTTAAAATAAAATTGCACTTGGACAAGAATAATTAAAGCTTATATTAATTAGAGAATGTTATTCCATTAGTTCGTTTCTATTTAATATTTTTTTAAATAATTTATGGGTCTTCATTGTTATGATTGTTCGCTTCTATAACTTCATGTTTAATTTTCATTTCATTAACTTTTACACCTTCGTATAACTCCTCTGCAATTAAACGTTTTCCAATCTAGTGGTCTCCATTTATGTATTAAGTGGAAGAAAAAAAACGTGAGTTTTCCACACTAAATACCAATTAATGATAAATAGCATATTCTTCTTTCTAAATTGAAAAATAATTTATTAGCTAAAAGTAAGAACTATATATTTACTGTGTTGTAAAAATTTAATGAAAAGATGACATAACTATTGAGATTAATTTTTATGTACGTTGTATTGTCGCAACCAAGCATCTTTTAGCTTTGAAAATAATATTCCTATGTTCTTAGTCTTTGACATCAGTCAATTTTATTTTAATTTTTATATGTATTTCTGTATCCTATCATAATGATAAAACTAATGAATAATATATATTTTTAAACTTTTTAACTTTGTTTTGTGGGTGATTTACGTGGTTAGAATCTGATTGTAATAGCAGTAATACTCGCGTACCTTAAGTCTAGTATATATATATATATACACACACACACTATATTAAAAGCACGAAAACCCTTAACGAAATGTCGTTAGTTTTTTTTACCCTTTAAGAATAGATTTTACATTAGACAAAATGCATATACGTATGTTAATGCCTTTATACTGGGAAGTGTCGCTTATATAAATTTAAAAGTAGTGCAAAAGTATTACACAAAGAGAATCCAAGAGGATGGAAAATCATAGTTAATAAACAATTGTCCCAATTCAATTAATAAGAACATAATTTATATTAAGTAAAATTTAATTAATTTTAAAGTTCTAAATATCATGATTAACTACATACACACCTCAAATAAGAACCATCCTAAAATTTTAGTTGACAATCTAAATGATTTAAAAATTATTCTAGTTGAAATTTTAGTTACGTACACAGTTCAAATAAGGAATCACATTTTATATAAAAAATTTACCTTGTATAAATTATTTCCTTATTTGAATTATGTAACATAACTATAATAATTTTCATGTTAGTTTTTCTGATATTTAGTATTTTAAAATCAACTATAAAATTTATACAAACTTATCTCATAGGCTAGACTTAGAAGATTTATCGTGGAATTCCCTAATCTTTTTTCTAGTGTTTTTTCTCTTTAATTTCTCTATCCGTCGTTGATGATCAAACTATTTACATACAGAAATAAAAAATTTATAAGCTACCTCAAATTATTCTTTGTGCACATGTATAAATAACACTATAAAATTTTAGTTGATGCTAGTCTTAATAGTTAATGCTGATGTTGCACGTAGTCCATACACAAAAGGAGTTCAAATATAATTAAGAAAAATAATTCTAATTCAAATAAGGAAAAATTTAACAAGAGAATTTGAGTTGATTTAAAGTCCTAAATTTTAGGGAAAAAAAGGGGGGATTTAAAAACTATTCCTAAATATTAGAAAACTAAATAAATGACTATTCCTAAATATTAGGAGAATAATTAAATATTTATTTTGTCCAATATGAACTCTATTTTAAAAGGGTAAAAAAGACGAGGACATTCGTCCTTTTAATATAGTATAGATAAATATAGATTTGAATATAATTTTCAATTAAACTATATATTCTTTTACTTTTTCTCTTAACCGACCAATTTATTACGAATTTTAAATAATTGCCGCACACACATAAAATATCGGTAAAGAACACACTTTGACTCGCTAGGGCCCAGGGTTGAACTCAGCTACACTACACACATCATTCTCTCCAGCTTTCTGCACTTTGTATTTAGCTGATTTTCTACTCAATCGTCAGTTACCACGTTTGCATTTGCACTCTGCCTTGAGAATTGTCCCACACACATAACTACAATAAACAAAGAGAAAACCGCGATGAAATCCATTTTTTGCTCGTGGTTTTCTTGTGGATAAAAAGAGGGAGGGAGAGTAAAGACTTAACTTTTCACACATGGGGTTTGAAACTATTTTTAAAATTTCCATTTTAGAAGCCGAAAACAGTAAATAAATAAAATGCCCGCCAAAAGAAACTGCAAATCAAGAAGCACTTGTTACTTTAACAGTCCCAACCGCCTATCATACTCTCTTCGAGACTCATCAGAACAAACCTTGCAATCAATTACCAGTATAATATAATATAAACTCTCAAACTTCAATCACCATTGAAATCAAGAAACACAGCAATGGATCTCCATCCCTATACTTTCTTCTTCTGCTTTCTACTTTCTTGTGGTTTCTGTTTCTCCACCCCACCACCCTCTTCCTCTGCCCATGCTGCTGCAGACGCACTACGCAACCGTGGCTACTCCCTCTTCGCTTCCACCCTCGACTCCACCAACAACAACAATTTCTCCGGCACAATTTTGGCTCCACCAGACTTCATTTTCTCCTTCGCCACCGCCAATATTTTCCCCCCACACCCCTCCTCTGTTATCCTTCTTTACCATACTCTCAAGACCCCGCTCACATGGGCCCACCTGTCGTCCACTTCCAATGCCGCTGAAATTCCAACTCTTTACAATAACAATTGTCTCTTCCTTTTCAAG
The DNA here is from genome assembly GCF_000390325.3 of Nicotiana tomentosiformis. Lineage (NCBI taxonomy): Eukaryota > Viridiplantae > Streptophyta > Magnoliopsida > Solanales > Solanaceae > Nicotiana > Nicotiana tomentosiformis. Next base: position 40,796,162 of record NC_090823.1, read on the forward strand.
AGTTTAGCAGCAGAAATAATAATTTCTTCGAGAAATACTTCAACTGGGGCTGTTAAAATCAGGCAACCTGACATCTACGTGGGCGATCATATCATCGTTCACGGCATCGACGGTGTACTGGACGCCACGTCAGCAACAGAATGCTCAGTTCCTCAAGTTCAAACTCGAACGCCTGTGGTTCAATCTCAAGATCATCGTTATCTTCTTGATCGCGCAATTAGAGCGTTAAGGAGAAGACGATTCACTGTTGCAGCTACAGCGTTGACTGTTAGAAGATTAGAGCTGTTAAGGCTGACTTCCGTTTCCGTTTTTGCGCCGTCTGATACGGCTTTGTTCTCCCGCCCTGACGGTTTCCGTTACGACTACCGTCACCATGTTGTTCCCCAACGATACCGTTTTGGGGATCTTGCGAGGAGCGCGAAGGGGAGTGCGGTTGTAGAGACTCTTGCTTCGAACAAGACGCTCGTCGTGAATTTCGTCGACGGCGTTGTGACTGTTAACGGCCTTGTTGTTAATAAAACGGAGGTTTATCGGAATCGGTGGATTGTTGTGTTAGCTGTGTCGATGTCGTTAGATGACGCCGTGAATTTGCTTGATTACGGCAGCTTTGCACCTTCTCTGGCGCCGGTGACAATGGAGATCCGCTATCCCGATGACAGTTCTCCCGCCGGTGTTCCATCTCCGTCGCCGGCGATTATAGACATTCCTTATCGGGCGAGTGGGAATCATGCCGGGGTAAATGAAGTGATTGATCCAGGATGTGTGTTCGGAATCCCGGTGGGAATCGAAGGCGGCGATCTACTTTGTCCGGCGAGTGGTCCACGGACGCGCAAATTAGAGGAGGTAGTGGATTTGACTGATGGACACGTGGCTGCTGATCCACCGTCCGATGTAAAGGATCAGCTATCTGAGGTTTTGAATCAATCCGTGCCGTTGATTTCAAGTGATCGAGGCTCAATGGATAGTGATGGGGAAGAACAGAATAGGATGAATATTATGGATGAGAACCATATAAGCTTGGCTGATGATCTCTTCTTTTATTTCTAGATTCTGATGATATGTTGGATATTTGAGTTTTTGTAAAATTAGAGCTGAATTTGGAAATTAGTTTGTAGAGGAAAATTTGTTGTTTACACTTTTGTATGTAGAACATCATTTCGTATTTCTACTTTCTCGTTTGCTTCCTTTATTTTTGATTTGTTTTTGTGTGTTAATTTTGGCGAACAAACTGAAACAGGCTACAAAATAATGTGGGGGTGTTTTATTTATTTATTTTTGTTTGTTTGAAGAAGATTTCTTTCCTTTTGTCCAAAGGAAAAGAGTCCTTCTTGGTAGGGAGCATTTTACACATTTAAAAATTTCAATTCAGATTTAGTACTGACATCTTTTTATTTCTTTCTTAACAAGCCCAATTAGTTGCTAGTATTAACTAAGTAGTACATATGATTACGAAATAATATTCTGCCTAATTCTTCTCCTATACATCAGGCATGAGTTAATATTTCTTCTCCTTCAATTCAGGTGCCTTTCTTTATGGAGTACAAATTTTCTCGAGATAATCACTACTAGTATAATTTTTCACTTCTTTTCTGAGACCACCGCCATTTATTTAGTGAGTATATAACAGCAAGCAAGAAGTCAGTTTTTTCCTGTATGCGCTCGACAACGACTAAAATGGAAATGAACTGATTTTCCAGAAGAAAGTAAATATATATCAAGCTTAATCTGTACAGCAAGTCCAGTTGTTACAACAATTTAGAAGAGATACAGGGGCTTTGGCTTGCTTCATGAAAAGGAAATCAGTATCACATATATAAACATCTATATATATCACCAGGAATGGCTAGCACTTCTTCGGAGCTTTCTGCGAAAAGGCATGCATGCTTCGATGCTCAGATCAACTGCAGCTGCAAGAGCCATGAAAATGGCAACATCCTCCACACAGGTCACATGTCGCATGGCAAGTTGCACGACGGGCTTGCTGCATTTCCCTTCCCCTTGCACCCGACAGCTCATGACAAACCCGCCTGCTACAGGACTTAGAGCCGTGAAATCTCCACTCCCTCTTGGACTACGCAATGGACTTGATGCTGCTCGAACCTGTCTGTCCGTGTCTATGTAGAACTCCCCACCCTTTTCAGCACTGATCAAGATCTCGGACATGAGAAGATCTGCGCATTCCTGCTCATCAGATAGCAGATGAAAGCGACAGCAGATGGAGTCTCTGATCCCACGTTCACGCCATGCTTCAAGCTTTCCCCATGGCTGCCAGCTTTCAGGCCTGCAAACATCAGAGCGAACAATCAACCAAGCTCCTGGGTTGGATCTGGCCACCCAATCACAACCTGTTGATGGCACAAAAGGAGTTGTAATGAAGGCTGCTGCAACAGCCGAGCCAGAGAGATCATGAATCTTCACCTTCCATCCTTTCCTCTCTCTTTTATCAATTTCAAGTTCAGAGCTATCACTAGAGCTTGACCAAAAATTACTCAACGGATCTCGTGGGGATACCCTGCAAGTTCAAGGTAGCAAAATACATTTACGTTCGACCAAAATTAACGGTCCCTTATGGAAGCTGAAAGCAGGGAAAGAAATGATAATCCTACTATAAGAACCTTATTTAAATCAATTTTGGCAAGAGGAAACGAGAGATCTGGGAGATATAAATGAAGCAACTTAAAGTTTAGAACCAAAGAACGAAATGCCTGTGTCAATGTAAATAGTCCTCATCCATGTCCGAAACACGAAGGGAAAAGATTCATAATCTACAAGAGAGCAAAAATTGTACCGGTCTTGACTAAACTTGCAACTAAATATAGGTTGCTTGATAGTTCCTTGAAGCTGAACAATTTGAGGACTTAGTTTTGTCTTATCTTCAAACTGGAAAATGTATCTTGGATCAGGGTCCAGCTTCACACTTAAATGAAGCTCTGCTCCAAGGTTTCTATTTAGCCGCTTGTTCTTGCCAATGCCTATCCATCCATTGAACAGAATGACTGGCTTTCCGTCACCCCACTCAGGACCCACTTCCAACTTAAATGTCCCAATCTGCTGCCTTTTAATACCAACACCACAGTGAGTTCCTCTGCGTCCTGTGAAAACAACAATCTCTAGACATGCGTGATGCTTTAATAAACAGCCAGGTTCTAGTAATGCTTTCAGATCAGATTCTTGAAGATAAAAACTGGAGGCTGTATTGTTAGTATCTGGAGTAGCTTCAGGAGAAGATACCAGGGGAATAGATGTTGTCTGCACGGGAAAACCTCGAAGACGGATCTCACATACACAAGGAGAAGATAGCGCACTTATCCCTGATTTTGCACCAGTAGCTGTCCCACACACTCTCAACCCTAGTGACCCTATTGAGAGCCTAATGAAAGCCTGAGGATTCATTCTGGTCAAAAGACCGCCATTTGTTATAAGCTAAATCCCAAAGTTTATAAAATCCTGTCAAGTTAAGAAGGGTGATCAGGGTAGTAGATATTTAAGTATTTAGTGAATCTCAAATCCTGTCAAGGAATGCTAAGCTTTCATGTTAATATTGGTTAAATAAATTAAGAAAGAGGTATGTGAAGAGATCTTCCCATAAGACCAGCCACATGCAAGAATTACATACATTAGACAAAGAATTTGTATAAACATAGGGTAATCTGAAGTGGCAAGATTGATACAATATAAAAGTTGAAAAATCAACATGCTTCATATTCACACGTAAGTTTTGAAGTTTCAAGTTAGTCATCTTAAAGGATAGGAAATACAGTAGAGTTGGCCATATCATGGATAAGACAAGAAAAAGGACTACCGGTTGCGTTTTTTTACATTATCTATACAGATAACACCATAAATTATTTCCGCAACCAACCAAATCTGATGATAGATCGAAAGAGGAAATTTCTAAATTGTTGCATATGCTGCAACTTTTTTATATGAATATCGTCAACAATCCTTCTATCAGCTATAACTGACATTCAGCACTATTAGGTAGATTTTGTAATGAGCAAAGGAATAATACGGTAAAAGAAAATGTGCACGGATAATCTAGTAAATACTGTAATCAAAAGTGAAAATGCATCAATAAAAGAAATATCATACTCATGTAATCCAAAGAGACTAACGCAAGTGAAACCCCTTCCTTTTGATGGACCTTTATATTATATCACATTTCTTCAGTAGAATGTGGTTACACCTCTATATAATGCAACACCACAATATTTTGCTCATTACAATGTTGCACGGAATACAGTTGTAGGCCAACATACAAATCTCTCATTTGATCATCGATCAGATACACAGAAAAAAACTCGTCTATAGACCTTCCTAGTAGGGTAAAAGGAAAACCTTATAAGCAAGAAAGATAACAACCACTCATATGAACACTAACTAAATTACCTTAAGCTATAAAGTATAACCCTAAGTTTTGTAATTCATGCAAATCAGCCTGGGGTCAACCCTAAGACCAACCGCAACATTCGAAACTTGGGGGATAATGAGCCTGCCCCTCTACTCTTTTTTTTTTTTTTTTTTTTTTATAAACCTTCCCTCATTATTTCATCTTCTTCACCGACAATATGGTGAAAGTTAAAAGGGTTTAATAAAGCTCAGCTTGAGCTATAATTCACAGTAAAAATAGCTCAAGAATGCTCCCAAAACCTATGTATGCACTTCATCATCATAAACAATGGCACTAAAGCTGTCAATCCAAGTTTTTTGTATCAGTATCCACTTTTCCGTAAAAACTCCAAGCTACCCACTTTTGACTAAAAGCTCCAAAACTTTGTATCCTTATCCACCATTACATAATGAATCACATTTAGTATATAGTTTAGTCTCAATTGAGATACATACAATGATGTTCTGAATCTAAAGAACTTCTAAATTAGCAGTCAACATTTTCCATAAGTGACGATAGCTCGCTTGAATTAGCATTCCACTAAACATACTGTCCATATTACCCAAAAAAAAAACCTTTAATTGTCAATATTTCTGTTATATGTTTCGCTTTTCAGTTGTATTTAAATGATTCAGTTTTCAGCCATTAATTGTTCTTGACGTATTCAAACAAGAACTATACATTAAAATAAGCCCAGCAACTTAAATTTACTTCAAATTAAAAACAAGCAAAGTAAAAACCAATTACAGTAAAAAATATGCATGGGTACAGAACCAAAAAATAAATAATAAAAACCCACTTACTATGAAGCTTTCTCTTCCTTTTATAGCAAAGAAAAAGTCACTTTTGGAGCTACAACAAGTCAAATTCTTCCAAATGCCGGGAAAAATCTTGATAACTTTCTCAATAAAAATTCTCAATTTTCAGAGACATTTCATTTCAATTAAAAGAAACTATCCCAAAACTTCAAAGGGGTTTTCTTTCTCTCTCTTTCTAGTAGATCCAATTATATCATGTAGACTGTTCATAGATCACGAGAAAACGCCATTTTTTTAATATATATGTATGTTGTCACCTATATATGGATATTTGGCAAGTGTAGAAACATTCTCTATGTATCAAAATGAGTTAAAAAAAGGAAAGAATGGAAGAGGGAGAGAGAGGGAAAGGGGAAATGGGGCTTCAGTAGTTAGGACGAAAAAGGCGGAGAAAGTAAAGGTAAATTATTGATTTAATACCCTACAATAACAAACTACAAACATTTGTGCCTGCATATTTAATTATGTTATTATATTTGATTAGTTAAAGTATAATATTTTCGTCATCTCTTATACCAAGTTATAATAATTTTGAACTAAGAAAAATAATTTTACAAAGATTTTTCTATGATTTTTTTACTGATCTTTGTAAAAAAAAAAGTCATATAAATAATAAAATATTCACAACGAGACATAGATATATTTAAGAATTTCTATTTAAGATTAAGGTGTGTTTGGTTGCACAAAATAGTTTGGAAAATATTTTTCTAGATATCACATTTTTCTTAAATTGGAATAAAATAACTTACCTAGTTAGGAAAACATTTTCCAAATACCCCACCTACCCTCACATCTAACCCCAATCCCCTCCAACTTCAATTTTCTATTTTTTTTCGTTTTTCTGCGCCATCTACCCACCCTACCCCGTCAACCCCCTCCCCTCGCAATTTATTTTTTTACTTTTTTTTTGTATTTTTAATTTTCTATTTTCTGTTTTTTCGTTTTTCTGTACACCCCCCCTCTCCCCCACCCCCGCAATTTTTTTTATACTTTTTTTTCTTGTATTTTAAATTTTTCTATTTTTTATTTTTTCGTTTTTATGCACCACCCAACCTCCTCAATCCCCCCTCCAAAAAAAAAAAATTTAATTTTTTCAGTTCTGATTTTTTTCATTTTTCAGTTTACACGTTCGAAAATTTACAAGTTCCAAAGTTATGTGTGTCACGACCCAAAATCCTAACCTGTCGTGAAGGCGCCTAACGTGGTACTAGGCAAGCCGACATTACAAAATATTTCTAACACTTTTAACAGAAAATGAATTAAAGCAGTTTAAATAATAAAAGTTCTCATAAACAGGATAAAAACCCAAAACTCAACGCGGAAGTTCCCAACTATCGGGGTGTCACAGAGTACATGAGCATTTATACATCGCAAGTCTAGAAAATACTGTCTATGATAGTCTGAAACTAAATACAATAAGCGGAAGATAGAGAAGGAGAGACAAGGTCTGCGAAACGCCGGGCAGCTATCTTGGAATCTCCAAAAGATCAATTGTGCGATGGAATCAACACCCACCATGTCCGGAAATACCTGGATCTGCACACGAAGTGCAGGGTGTAGCGTGAGTACAACCAACTCGGTAAGTAACAATACTAAATAAAGAACTGAAAATAGTGACAAGCTTCACAGTTATAGTTCAATTACAGTAATTTCAACTTAGGAAGGTAGGCGTGCTTTCAAATTCGATTAAGACCAAAATAGTTAATTCATGTCAAGTTCAATTGAAGCAGAAGATAATAGCTCTCAGAAATTTCAAGACAGTGATATATGACAGCTGAAATACAACAATAATGAGGTCAAATGCATCCTCACATAGCAACAGTCACTCAGTCCTCCCATTCACTCCAACCTCACAATCACTCATTCCTCATAGTCACCCATTCCTCTCAGTCGCTTAGTACTCGGCACTCGGCACTCGCACTCAGTAGGTATCTGCGCTCACTTAGGGTGTGTACAGACTCCGGAGGGGCTCCTTCAGCCCAAGCGCTATAACAAGCCAATCATGGAATATATCAATGAAATATGTTGCGGCGTGCAGCCCGATCTCATAAATATCCTCATAATCAGGCCCTCGGCCTCACTCAGTCACCAACCTCTCCAGTCTCTCGGGCTCTCAAAAATTGTGAAAATCAACCCACACAGAAATGATATAATGTATCAACAAGGAATAATAGAGACTGAGATATAATATGTAAATAAATCTGTGACTAAGTACAAACAATAATTTAGCAGATAATTCAATATGTACGTGACCTCTGTGGGTCCCTACAGTGTAGTGTCATGCATAATTTGGTAAATACCGAATTACCGTACCGAAATCAAAAAATTTGGTATTTGATATTCGGTATGGTATTTGGTTTAAATTTTAATAAATATTGGTATTAGGTATGGTATTTGGTATTTTAAAATGAAATACTGAAATACCGATACCATACCGAAATATATATATTATATTACATAATACACATATTATTAATTATAATATAAATATAAAAATCTAAAATTTTACTTTTCTTTATTCTCTAAGTTCACCAATTAACTCTAAGCAAGTAACAAAACATTTCTAATGATCAAATTTATTCTTTTATGTACAGTTTTCTCTCTCTGGGTTGATATTTGCTAGTTTTAGATAAAACTTTTGTCAACAAATATTTCTAGTTTTGTACGTTTGAGTATTTTAATTTAGAATATTACAATCTATGACTCTATGCACTAGTTAGTATTCAAACCGAATAAACCGAAGTTACCAAACCGAAAGGAGAAAAACCGAACCATATCGAATTTAATTAGGTACGGTATTGGTATTGCATTTTAAGAAACCAAATACTAAAAATATCGTACCGTACCGACCGACGAACACTCCTACTACAATGTCAACACATGGCCTAAACATGATTTCCAACATGATTTACAGTTCAATTTCTCTAATACATGGAAAATGTACGGATAACAACAGATTATTCAACTACACAGTTTCATGTAATTGACCAAGTCATAATTTTTACGGTGCACGCCCACACGCCCATCACCTAGCATGTGCGTCATCTCAAAACCAAACACATGACACATAATACGGGGTTTCGTACCCTTAGAAATAAATTTAGAACTGTTACTTACCTCAATCCGAGCAAATCTCTACTCCAACAGACCCTTGACTCGCGAAACAACCTCTGAATGCCTCGAATCTAGCCATAAACAATTCGATATAATCAACACGGGCTAAAGGAGTTAATTCCAGAAGAAAAATACTAAGTTATTAATCAAAAGTCAAAAATTGACTCAAAAGCCAGCCCCCTGGCCCACGTCTCGAAATCCGCTAAAAGTTACAAAACCCGAAAGCCCATTCAACCAAGAGTCCAACCATACCAAATTTGCCAAAATCCGATACCAAATCGTCACCCAAATCCCCAAATCAAACTCTCTAAATTCCTAGCCTCAAACTCTCAATTTACACCTTAAATACACACCAACTAGGTGGGAAAATCAATGGGGAAACAAGATTATTGATAAAAAATGAGTACAAGTGACTTACCTCAAGATACCCCTCGAAAATCCTCTCAAGAATCACCAAAACCCGAGCTTAAAATGTTTGTAATGAAGCCAAATCGTGAACCCTTATTTTTAAACATTCTGCCCAGCCTTTCTGCTTCTGTGGACATTTAACCGCTTTTGCGGCGTCGTAGAAGCGACCAATCTTCCGATTCTGCGGTGAACCATTGGAGTTGGGCCTCCGCTTCTGTGGTCCTTTCCCCCGCATCTGTGCAACCGCAGGTGCGGAATTCCCCATCGCGCCTTCCACTTATGCGCCCATCTCGCCGCACCTGCGACCTCCTGCACACTCCCCTCCAAACTCGCATTTGCGCAACTCAACCCGTATATGCGAGCTCACATCTGCGATCAAAGCTCCGCAGGTGCGGTTACACCAGTAGACTCCAGCTTCAGCAACCTCTCAAATTCAACTTTTAATCCGTTAACCATCCGGAATCAACCCGAGGCCCCCGAGACCTCAACCAAACATACCAACAAGTCCCAAAATATCATACGAACTTAGTCGATTCCTCAAATCACATCACACAACATCAAAAACACGAATCGCACCCCAATTCAAGCCTATTGAAACTAAGGAATTCCAACTTCTACAAATGATGCTGAAACCTATCAAATCACATCCGATTGACCCCAAATTTTGCACACAAGTCACATATGACACCACAGACCTACTCCAACTCCCAGAATCGGAATCCGACCCTGATATCAAAAAGTCCACTCCCGGTCCAACTTTCCAAAAATCTAATTTTCGTCATTTCAAGCCTAATTCAACTACGAACCTCCAATTCACAATCCAGACGTGCTCCTAAGTCCAAAATCACCCAACGAAGCTAACAGAACTATCAAAATTCTATTCCAGAGTCGTTTACACACAAATTAACATCTGATCAACCATTTCAACTTTGAGACTAAGTGTCTCATTTTATTCTAAAATCCCTCCGGACCCGAACCGACTACCCCGGCAAGTCATATAACAACTATAAAGTACAAAAATGAGTAGTAAATGGGGGAACAGGGCTATAACTATCAAAATAATCGGCCGTGTCGTTACATCCTCCCCCTCTTAAACAAACGTTCGCTCTCGAACAGGTCTAGAAACATACCTGGAGTCTCAAATAGGTGTGGATATTTGCTCCGCATCTCCCGCTCGGTCTCCCATGTAGCCTCCTCAACTGGCTGACCTCTCCACTGCACCTTCACTGAAGCTATATCCTTTGACCTTAACTTTCGAACCTACCGATCCAAAATGGCCACCGGCTCCACATCATAAGTCAAATCACCATCCAACTGGATCGTGCTGAAATCCAAAACATGAGACAGATCGCTGACATACTTCTGGAGCATAGAAACATAAAACACTAGATACACACTTGACAAACTAGGTGGCAAGGCCAGCTTGTATGCCACCTCCCCAATCCTCTGAAGTACCTCAAACGGCCCAATATACCGAGGGCTCAACTTTCCCTTCTTTCCGAACCTCATAACACCCTTCATGGGTGAAACCTTGAGCAGAACCTTCTCCCCAACCATGTAAGAAACATCACGGACCTTCCTGTCGGCATAACTCTTCTGTCTAGACTGCACCGTGCGAAGCCGATCCTGAATCAATTTAACCTTGTCCAAAGCATCCTGAACCAAGTCAGTACCCAATAGCCTAGCCTCACCCGGCTCAAACCAACCCACCGGAGATCTACATAGTCTCCCATACAAAGCCTCATACAGAGCCATCTGAATGCTCGACTGGTAACTGTTATTGTAGGCAAACTCCGCGAGCGGCAGAAACTGATCCCAAGAACCCCCCCAAAATCAATGACACAAGTGCGTAGAATGTCCTCCAATATCTAAAAAGTGCGCTCGGACTGTCCGTCCGCCTGAGGGTGAAAGGTTATGCTCAACTCAACCTGGGTGCCCAACTCTCGCTACACGGCTTTCCAAAACTGCGATGTAAACTGCGTGCCCTAATCTGAAATGATGGACACTGGCACACCGTGAAGGCGAACAATCTCACAAATGTAATTCTCAGCCAACCGCTCCGAAGAATAAGTAGTCCCAACCGGAGTGAAGTACGCAAACTTGGTCAGCAGATCCACAATTATCCAAATAGCATCGAACTTCCTCGAAGTCCGTGGGAGCCCAACTACAAAATTCATGGTTATCCGCTCCCATTTCCACTCTGGAATCTCTAGCCTTTGAAGTAATCCACCCGGCCTCTGATGCTCATACTTTACCTGCTGACAGTTGAGGCACCAAGCTACAAATCCCACTATATCCTTCTTCATTATTCTCCACCAATAATGCTACATCAAGTCCTGGTACATCTTCACGACACCTGGATGAATGGAATACCGTGAACTGTGGGCCTCCTCAAGAATCAACTTACGCAGCCCGTCCACATTAGGCACACAAATTCGACCATGCATCCTCAATACCCCATCATCCCCAATAGTAACATCTCTGACATCACCGTGCTGAACCGTGTCCTTAAGGACAAGCAATTGGGGATCATCATACTGGTGCTCTCTGATGCGATCATATAAGGAAGACCGAGAAACCACACAAGCTAGAACCCTACTAGGCTCCGAGATATCTAATCTCATGAACTGGTTGGCCAAGGCCTGAACATCAACTTCAAGAGGTCTCTCACCAATAAGAATGAATGCAAGGTTACCCATACTCACTGCCTTTCTACTCAAGGCATCGACCACCACATTGGCCTTCCCGGGATGATACAGAATAGTGATATCATAGTCCATTAGCAGCTCCAACCATATCCGCTACCTCAAATTAGATCCTTCTATTTGAACAAGTGTTGGAGACTCCGATGATCTGTAAACACCTCACAAGACACACTATAGAGATAATGCCTCAAAATCTTCAATGCATGAACGATGGCAGGTAACTCCAAATCATGAACATGGTAGTTCTTCTCATGGGACTTCAACTGACATGAAGCATAATCAATCACTCTACCCTCCTGCATCAAGACACACCCAATACCGATCGAGAAGCATCACAATACACTGTGTAAGAGCCTGAAGCTGAAGGCAAAACTAGAACTGGCATTTTGGTCAATGCAGTCTTGAGCTTCTGAAAGCTCTCTTCACACTCATCCGTCCACCTGAAAATAGCACCCTTTTGGGTCAATTTGGTCAAAGACGATGCAATAGATGAGAAACCCTCCACGAAGCGACGATAATAACCGGTCAAGCTCCAAATATTTGTAGCTGAGGACGGTCTGGACCAACTCTGAACCGCCTCTATCTTCTTTGAATCCACCCGAATCCCCTCATTGGACACCACATGCCCCAAGAACGCCACTAAACTAAGCCAAAACTTACATTTGGAGAACTTGGCATAAAGCTTCTCCCCCCTCAACCGCTGCAACATAATCCTCAAATGTTGGGCATGCTCCTCCTGGCTACGAGAGTACACTAGGATGTCATCAATGAACACTATGACAAACGAGTCAAGATAAGGCTGAAATACACTGTTCATCAGATGCATGAATGTTGTTGGGGCATTGGTCAGCCCAAAAGACATCACAAAGAACTCATAATGACCATAGCGGGTCCTGAATATTGTTTTTAGAATCTCCGAGACCTGAATCTTCAACTGGTGATACCCAAACCTCAAGTCAATCTTAGAGAACACCCTCGCTCCCTGAAGCTGGTCAAATAGATCATCAATACGTGGCAAATGATATTTGTTCTTGATTGTAACTTTGTTCAACTACCTATAATCAATGCGCATCCGCATAGTACCATCTTTCTTCTTCACAAACAGAATCGGTGCACCCCAAGGCGACACACTAAGCCTGATAAACCCCTTATCAAGAAATTCTTGAAGTTGTTCCTTCAATTTCTTCAACTCTACCGGTGCCATACAATACGGTGGAATAGAAATGGGCTGAGTGCCTGACACCAAGTCAATACCAAAGTCAATATCCTTGTCGAGCGGCATGCTCGCCAGATCTACAGGAAACACATCCGGAAAATCTCGCACCACCGGAATAGAATCAATAGTAGGAGTATCAACACCAACATCCCTCACAAACGCCAAATAAGATAAACAACCCTTTCCAACCATCCGCTGGGCCTTCAAATATGAAATCACTCTGCTGGGAACATAGTCTAGAGAACCTCTCCACTCAATCCTTGGCAACCCCGACATCGCTAACGTCATGGTCTTAACATGACAATCCAGAACGGCATGACATGGAGACAACCAATCCATACCCAAGATCACGTCGAAATCAACCATGCTAAGCAATAAGAGATCAACTATAGTCTCCAATCCCCCAATAGTCACTACACACGACTGATATACATGGTCCATAACAATAGTATCGCCCACTGGCGTAGATACATGAACAGATAAAACTAAGGACTCATGGGGCATATCCAGATAATGAGCAAAATACGATGATACATACGAATACGTGGAACAAGTGTCAAATAATACAGAGGCATCCCCGTGGCATACTGAGACAATACCTGTGATCACTGCATCTGAAGTAACAACATCTGGTCTGGCAGGAATAGCACAAAATCGGGCCTGACCGCCTCCTGATCGGTCTTACCCTCTTGGGCGACCCCTAGCTGACTGAGCCTTACCCCAAGCTGGCTGGGCGGGTTTGTGAAGTAACTGGTGTTGAAGTCGCAACCTGACTCCTCTGCTGTACTGGACCTCCCGGACGACGAGGACACTGCCTCCACATATGCCCAAACTCCCCGCACTCGAAGTAACTCCCTGGTGCTGGGTACTGAAGGGAGCCCCGAGCACTAGGATAACTGCTAGAAGGACCAGAAATAGATGAATCGTGAATCGATAGAGCATAGAACGAACTCTGAGCTGGAAGGGAACTGAGAGATGACTGACCCTGATGAGTGCTGTATGAACCATGATTAGATGATGTACCATGGTGAACTGGACGAGCCATCTGAGCGTGCCTATAAGGACGACCCCTGTCATGGTAGAACTGACTCCTAGAAGGGACACGTTGAAACTACCCGATCCACGAGGCCTCTTGGCCTCCCTCTCTCCACGCTCCTGGCTACGAACCATCTCTATCTGCTGGGCAATGTTAACCACCTCGTCAAAAGTAGCACCAAACACCCTCTCCCGAGTCATAAGCAACCACAGGTGATATGTGGGGCAATCGATGAACCTCCTAATCCTCTCCCTATCAGTGGGAACCAACTAAACTACGTGACGAGCCAACTCAGAAAACCTCATCTCGTACTGTGTCACAGACATGCCATCCTAACACAGCTGCTCAAATTGCCTGCGCAACTCCTCCCTGCGAGACTACGATACGAACTTCTTCAAGAAGATAACTGAGAACTCTTGCCATGTAAGTGGTGCTGCACCGACCGTCCTGCACCTCTAATAAGCCTCCCACCATCTGAAGGCATCCCCTATGAATTGAAAAGTAGTGAACGAGACCCCACTGGTCTCTAGAATACCCGCAGTGCGAAGAATCTACTGGCACTTATCTAGGAAACCCTGTGCATTCTTTGACTCAGCCCTGCTAAATGATAGAGGCTGAAGCCTCCCAAATATCTCAAGTCTCCTCTGATCATCATCAGTCATAACGGGAATCACCTGGGCCTGAACAGCTGCAACCGGCTAGGCTGGTAGTACCCCCGGTGTCTGGAGTCCCTGCATCATCTTGTGATGACCCAAAAGGTCATCTTATATTATAGAACTCGAATATGCACTCTTAAGCCTTAAAAATATCATTTTACCCTCTTCGATTTGCGTGCACAGTCCGGGCAGGTTTCCGAAAAGCTATTATGTTGAAAACTAATGAAAATAAGAATTTTTTCTTAAAAATTGATTTTTGTTGACTTCGATCAACATTTTTGGTAAACGGGCCCGGATCCATGCTTTGACGGTCCCGGTAGGTTTGTATCAAATTATGGGACCTAGGAGTATGCCCGGAATTAAATTCGGAGGTCCCTAGTCGGAAATTATTTATTTTTAAGAATTGATTGATATTTGGCATGATTAGTATCGGGTCCGTATTTTGGTTTCAGAGCCCGGTACAAGTTTATTATGATATTTAAGACTTGTCTGTGAAATTTTGTGAGAAACAGAGTTGATTTGATGTGATTCGGACTTCCAATTGAGAAGATATGAATTTTGAAGTGTTCTTGAGAATTTCATATGATTTGGTACTAAATTCGTAGTTCTAGGTGTTATTTTGGCTATTTGATCGTGCGAGCAAGTTCATATGATATTTTTAGACTTGTGTGCATGTTTGGTTTGGAGCCCCGAGAGCTCGGGTGAGTTTCGGATAGGCCACGGGATGTTTTGAACTTAGAAAATGTTGCTGGTATAATTGAACCTGTTGCATGCCTCTGATCTCGCAATTATGAGATCAGGCTTCGCAAATGCGAAATAAGCAGGCCTAGCAATTGCGAGGTATCTATTTCAATTGCGAAGAAGGCCTGGGCCAGCATGTTCTCGCAATTACGAGATTTTCTTCGCAATTTCGATGGTAGTCTGGGAAGGGCAGGTTCACAAATGCGAACATCTACTCGCATTTGTGAGGTTTATTGGTCGCAAATGCGACACTATCCTCGCATCTGCGAAGGCAGCGGGATTGTGAAGGGCATCACAATTGCGATTGTTCCTTCGCATTTGCAAAGCTCAGGTCGCAATTTCGATACCTGCAGCTGAGTATAAGGGACTTAGACAAGATTTTTCATTCATTCTTCATATTTTCAAAACCCTAAACCTTAAGAGGCGATTTTCCAAAGACCAAATCTTCCCAAAATCATAGGTAAGTGATTCCTAACTCTTTTATTTCAATATTTTATATCTTTTAATAAGATTTCAACCTAGAATCTAGAATTTTTATGGTGAAATTAGTATTTTTGGGTAGAACTTAGGAATTTTGAAATTTGAGGATTTAGACCTCAATTTGAGGTCGGATTCCAAAATCAATTACATATTCGGGCTCGGGGGTGAATGGGTAAAAGAATTTTTGTCTGAACCTCGGGATTTGACCAAGCAGGCCCGAGGTCGATTTTTTGATTTTTTTGGAGAAAATTTGGGAAACTTTAACTTACGCAATATAGTTGATTCCTTTAGCAATATTTGATGTTATTGAGTCATTTTTGAATAGATACGAGTGGTTTGGAGGTGAATTCCAAAGGAAAAGTTGTGATTGAGAATTAAGTGGCATTCGGAGTGAGGTAAGTGTTGTGTCTAACCCTGACTTGAGGGAATTAGGAACCTTAGATTACTTGCTAAGTGAAATTCATGTGAGCGGCGTATATATGAGGTGACGAGTACTTATGCACCGCCAATTTACCTGTTTTCCATGTTTCTCTGTTTTTCTTATATTGTCTTATTCCTACGTCTAATTGCTACGTGATATACTAGTGTTGTTCAATTTATCGTTCTTATCATGTTTACGGTTTTCTGGTGATAATTGAGTTTTTATTTCAAAGTTGAGATTGATATTATGGAATCAAATGTTGAAGTAAGGTTTGTACTTGTTATTCTATCTCCTTGTTGTTATTTATGCATTGCATTATGGTAAGGGAGAGTGATAATGCACGAAGGGTGATGTCGTGCCATATTGTGAGTGTTAATGCACGAAGGGTGATGCCATGCCATATTGTGAGTGTTAATGCACGAAGGGTGATGCCGTGCCATATTGTGAGTGTTAATGCATGAAGGGTGATGTCGTGCCATGATATGAGAGTTAATACATGAAGGGTGATGCCGTGCCGTTTCTATTAATTTTATGGTGAGATTGAGAGTAAAAGCACGAAGGGTGATGCCGTGTATTTTTCCTTACTGTATTCACTATTCCTGTTGATTCATGGTATATTGACTGCTTCAGTGATCATTCTGTTGTAGTTCTTTATCTTGTATTCCCCTCAGTATGTTCCCCTCCCAACATTTCCTGTTTAGTTCTTCATTTCTGTTATTTGTATATACACTGTTAAATTGTACAGGTTAATTTGTAGGTGCCTTGCCTTAGCCTCGTCACTATTTCGTCGAGATTAGGCTCGACACTTACCAGCACATGGGGTCGGTTGTACTGATACTGCACTCTGCACTTTCTGTGTAGATTTTGATACCGGCTCGGGTTGATCGAGATTTTGCTATTGGTCCGCTGTCCGGAGACTCAAGGTAGATCTGTCGGCGTTCACAATCCTTGAAGTCCCCATCTATCTTTTCTATTCTACTATTTTTTTCATTCAGACAGTTGTATTTCTTTCAGACTATTACTTGTAGTAAATTGTAGAATGCTCGTGAATTGTGACTCCAGATCCAGGTGGTAATAATTAATACAGTTTTATGATATTCCGCACTATTTATATTTCATCTTAGTTAATTATTGTTAATTACTGAATGAGAATATGGAATTGGTTTAATGATTCTCTAACGTTGGCTTGCCTAGCAAGTAAAATGTTAGGCGCCATCACAGTCCCGTCAGTGGGAAATTTTGGGTCGTGACAGTTGGTGTCAGAGCACTAGGTTGCCTAGGTCTCACGGTTCACGAGAAATTTTAGTAGAGTCTATAGGATCGGTACGGAGACATCTGTGCCTATCTTCCAGAGGCTATGAAGTTTAGGAACAAGTTTCACTTCTATTCTTCTCCGTCGTGCAATTTTGCTTTCTCAATACTGATTGAACTCTTCTACTCATATTCTCTCGCAGATGGCGAGAACACGTACCGCTGCCTCAGCTGAGCAGCAGCCAGAGCCTCCAGTGGCAGCTCCTACATGGGGCAGAGGTTGAGGCTGAGGCCGTGCCAGAGGACGAGGCAAGGGCAGGGCTCAGCCTAGAGCTCGAGCAGCAACCCCAGTAGTGGAGCCTCAGGTAGAGCTTGACGAGAAGGTTCCAGCCCAGACTGTTCTTGCCAGACCAGCTCAGGTTCTGGAGGGGTTCATTGCTACCCCAGTACTTCAGGACGCTTTGGTCCGTTTGGTAGGACTTATGGAGAGTGTGGCCCACACTGGCACATTTTTCATGGCACCAGCAGTCTCTCAGGCTGGAGGAGGAGCCTAGACTCCTACCGCTCCTGCTCCGGAGCAGATAGCTCCCCAGTATCAAGCTCCAGCAGCTCAGCCAGTCGGATTAGTTCTACCGGTTATTGCGGCACAGGTCGGAGATGGGCTAGCTATGTCTTCTGAGGCTTTATGGAGATTGGACAGGTTTACCAAGCTCTTTCCTGTTCACTTCAGTGGTGCTCCTTCAGAGGATCCCCAGGAGTATCTTGACAGCTGTCACGAGGTTCTATGAAACATGGGTATAGTGGAGACCAATGGGGTCGATTTTGCTGCATTTTAGATAGCTGGTTCCGCTAAGAAATAGTGGAGAGATTACTTGTTGACCAGACCAGCTGGGTCGCCTGCTCTTACTTGGGACCAGTTCTCTCATCTCGTCATAGAGAAGTTTCTGCCTATCACATTGAGAGAGGAGCGTCGCCGTCAGTTTGAGCGTCTCCAGTAGGGCAGTATGACTGTTACTCAGTATGAGACCCGTTTTGTGGATTTGGCCCGTCATGCCATTCTTCTGCTTCCCACCGAGAGAGAGAGAGAGAGGGTGAGGGGGGTTTATTGATAGACTTGCTCAGCCTATCAGATTGCAGATGGCTAAAGAGACTGGGAATGAGATTTCTTTCCAGGCGGCTGCTATTGTCGCCAAACGAGTCAAAATGGTTCTTACTCAGGGAGGTCAGGGGTCTGACAAGAGACCTCGTCATTCCGGTGAGTTCAGTGGTGCCTCATCTAGAGGCAGGAGTACTTTTGGTAGAGGCCATCCTCCCAGGCCGTTTCATTCAGCGCTCCAGGCATCCCACAGTGCCTCAGGTCATCGTGGCCCTCAGATGCATTATTTCGACCAGCTAGCCTACAGTGCATCACCAGCTCCTATTAGTGCACCTCCACTGCAGAGTTATCAGGGTGGTTATTCAGGTCGACAGGGTCAGTTTCAGGGTCAGCAGTCATAGTAGCCGAGGTTATGTTATACTTGTGGTGATCCGAGGCACATTGCTAGATTTTGCCTTCGGGCAACGGGCAGCTCACAGCATCAGAGTTCTCGTGCCATGGTTCCGGCACCAGTTGCTGCACCACCTTCTCAGCTAGCCAGAGGCAGGGGTCAAGTAGCCAGAGGTAGAGTCCAGACTGTTAGAGGTGGAGATTAGGCTGTTAGAGGTGGAGACCAGCCAATTAGAGGCCGTCCCAGGGACGTAGTTCAGGGTGGTAGGGCCCAGCCCCAATGTTATGCTTTCCAAGCCAGGCCAGAGGCTGAGTCATCTGACGCAGTTATCACAGGTACTATTTCAGTTTGCAGTAAAGATGTTTCAGTTCTATTTGATCCAGGATCTACTTACTCTTATGTGTCATCCTATTTTACTTCCTATTTGGTTGTGCCTCGTGATTCTTTGAGTGCTCCTCTGTATATGTCCACACTAGTGGGAGATGCTATTATTGTAGATCGTGTTTATCGTTCGTGTGTGGTAACCATTGGGAGTCTTGAGGCTCGTGTAGATCTTCTACTTCTTGACATGTTTGATTTTGATGTCATACTGGGTATGGATTGGCTGTCACTTTATCATGCTATATTAGATTATCATGCCAAGACGGTGACCTTAGCCTTGCAGGGGTTTCCTCGATTAGAGTGGAGAGGGAATCTTGGCCATTCTGACAGCAGGGTTACCTCTTATGTGAAGGCTCGGCATATGGTCGAGAAGGGGTGTCTAGCTTATTTGGTTTATGTCCGCGATTCTAGTGCGGAGGTTCCTTCCATAGATTCGGTGCTGGTTGTTTGTGACTTTCCAGAGGTGTTTCCTGCAGACCTTCCAGGGATGCCACCCTATAGGGATATTGATTTCTGCATTGATTTGGCTCCGGGCACTCAGCCTATTTCCATTCTGCCATATCGTTCGGCAGTTGAACAAAGTCACCATCAAGAATGAGTATCCATTGCCAAGGATTGATGATTTATTTGATCAGCTTCAGGGTGCCAAGGTGTTTTTAGAGATTGATTTGAGATCTGGCTACCATCAGTTGAGGATTAGGGCATCTGATGTTCCTAAGACAACTTTTCTGACTCGGTATGGGCATTATGAGTTTCTAGTGATGTCATTTGGGCTGACAAATGCCCCAACAACATTCATAGATTTGATGAACCGGGTGTTCAAACCCTACTTGGATTCCTTTGTGGTTGTGTTTATTGATGATATCTTGATCTACTCCCACATTCGAGAGGAGCATGAGCAGCACCTTCGGATCGTTCTTCAGATTCTGAAAGACAGCTAGTTATATGCTAATTTCTCAAAATGCGAGTTTTGGTTGAGTTCAGTTGCTTTCTTGGGTCACGTTGTATCAACAGAGGGTATTTAGGTGGATCCTAAGAAGATTGAGGCAGTTCAGAACTAGCCTAGATCCACATCAGCTACAGAGATCCGTAGTTTCCTAAGTTTGGCGGGCTATTACCGTCGATTTGTAGAGGGGTTTTCATCCATAGCAGCCCCGTTGACCAGATTGACCCAGAAGGGTGCCCCATTCAGGTGGTCAGACGAGTGTGAACTGAGCTTTCAGAAGCTCAAGACTGCTTTGACCTCGACACCGGTATTGGTGTTACCCACAGGTTCAGGATCTTATACAGTATATTGTGACGCATCTCGTATTGTTCTGGGTGCGGTATTGATGTAGGGTGGCAAGGTTATTGTATATGCTTCGCGGCAGTTGAAGGTTCATGAGAAGAATTACCCTGTTCATGATCTAGAGCTGGCAAACATTGTTCACGCGCTGAAGTTTTGGAGGCACTATCTTTACGGCGTACCATGTGAGGTATTCACTGATCATCGGAGCTTGCACTATTTGTTCAAGTAGAAGGAACTCAATTTGAGGCAGAGGAGGTGGCTGGAGCTATTGAAAGACTATGATATCACCATATTGTATCATCCAGGGAAGGCCAATGTGGTGGTCGATGCTTTGAGTAGAAAGTCAGTCAGTATGGGTAGCCTTGCATATATGCCAGTTGGTGAGAGACCGCTTGCATTGGATATTCAGGCCTTGGCCAACTAGTTCGTGAGGTTAGATGTTTCCGAGCCCAGCCGTGTTCTAGCTTGTACAGTTGCTCGATTTTCTTTGTTTGAGAGCATCAGAGATCGGCAGGATGACGATCCTCATTTACTTGTTCTTAGAGACACAGTGCAGCACGGTGGTGCCAAGAAGGTTACTGTTGGAGATGACAGAGTTTTGAGGATGCAGGGTCATATTTGTGTACCTAATGTGGATGGACTTCATGAGTTGATCCTTGAGGAGTCTTACAGTTCCCGGTATTCTATTCATCCGAGCGCCGCCAAGATGTATCAGGACTTGAGGCAGCATTATTGGTGGAGGAGGATGAAGAAAGACATAGTTGCATATGTAGCTCGGTGCCTAAACTGCCAGCAGGTAAAGTGTGAGCATCAGAGACCTGGTGGTTTACTTCAGAGGTTAGAAATTCCTGAGTGGAAGTGGGAGCGTATCACTATGGATTTTGTTGTTGGACTCCCACGAACTCAGAGGAAGTTCGATGTAGTTTGGGTCATTGTGGACAGGCTGACCAAGTCAGCACACTTCATTCCTGTGGCAGTTACCTATTCCTCGGAGCGGTTGGCAGAGATTTACATCCGGGAGATCGTCCATATTCACGGCGTGCCCGTGTCTATTATATCTGACCGAGGTACGCAGTTCACCTCGCACTTTTGGATAGCAGTACAACGTGAGTTAGGTACGCGTGTTGAGTTGAGCACAACATTCCATCCTCAGACGGACGGACAATCCGAGCTAACTGTTCAGATCTTGGAGGATATGCTCTGCACCTGTGTTATTGACTTTGGAGGTTCTTGGGATCAGTTCTTGCCGTTAGCGGAGTTTGCCTACAATAACAACTACCAGTCGAGCATTCAGATGGCTCCGTATGAGGCATTATATGGTAGATGATGTAGGTCACTAGTTGGGTGGTTTGAGCCGGGGGAGACTCGGTTATTGGGTGCATATTTAGTTCAGGAGGCCTTGGACAAGGTCAAGATTATACAGGATCGACTTCGTACAGCTCAGTCCAGGCAAAAGCGTTATGCCGACCGTAGAGTTCGTGATGTGGCATTCATGGTCGGAGAGAGAGTATTACTTCGGGTATTGCCCATGAAGGGTGTTATGAGATTTGGAAGAATGGCAAGTTGAGCCCTAGGTATATCGATCCATTTGAGATCCTCGAGAGAGTGGGGGAGGTAACTTACAAGCTTGCGTTGCCACCTAGTTTAGCAACTGTTCATTCGGTATTCCATGTGTCCATGCTTCGAAAGTATCATGGCGATCCATCCCATGTGTTAGATTTCAGCTCTGTCCAGTTGGACAAGGATTTGACTTACGAGGAGGAGCCGGTGGCAATTCTAGCCCAGTAAGTTCGCTAGTTGAGATCAAAGAGTTACCCTTTAGTTCGAGTGCAGTGGAGAGGTAAGCCTATTGAGGCATCTACTTGGGAGTCTGAGTACAATATACGGAGTAGATATCCCCACCTTTTCACCAGCCCATGTACTTTTCTATGTCCGTTCGAGGACGAACGGTTGTTTTAGAGGTGGAGAATGTGATGACCCAAAAGGTCATCTTATGTTTTAGAACTCGAATATGCGCTCTTAAGCCTTAAAAATATCATTTTTACCATTCTGGATTTACACGCGCAGTCTGGGCAGGTTTTCGAAAAGCTTTTATGTTGAAAGCTAATAAAAATAAGAATTTTGCCTTAAAAGTTGATTTTTGTTGACTTCGATCAATATTTTTGGTAAATGGGCCCGGATCCATGCTTTGACGGTCCCGGTAGGTTCGTATCGAATTATGAGACTTGGGCGTATGCCCGAAATTGAATTCGGAGGTCCCTAGCTTGAGTTATGAATTTTGATGAAAATTAAAAGTTTGGAAATTATTTGTTTTTAAGAATTGATTGATATTTGGCATGGTTAGTATCGGGTCTGTATTTTGGTCTCAGAGACCAGTACAGGTTCATTATGATATTTAAGACTTATCTGTGAAATTTGGTGAGAAACGGAGTTGATTTGTCGTGATTCGGACGTCCAGTTGAGAAGATATGAATTTTGAAGTGTTCTTGAGAATTTCATTTGATTTGGTGCTAAATTTGTAGTTCTAGGTGTTACTTTGACGATTTGATCACGCGAGCAAGTTCGTATGATATTTTTTGACTTATGTGCATGTTTGATTTGGAGCCCCGAGGGCTCGGGTGAGTTTCGGATAGGCCACGGGATTTTTTGAACTTAGAAAATATTGTTGGTATAACTAAACCTGTTGTAGGCCTCTGATCTCGCAATTGCGAGATCAGGCTTCGCAAATGCGAAATAAGCAGACCTGGCAATTGCGAGGTATCTATCGCAATTGCGAAGAAGGCCTGGGCCAGCATGTTCTCGCAATTGCGAGATTTGCTTCGCAATTTCGATGGGAGTCTGGGAAGGGCAGGTTCGCAAATGCGAACATCTACTCGCATTTGCGAGGTTCAGTGGTCGCAAATGCGACACTATCCTCACATTTTAGAAGGCAGTGGGATTGTGCAGGGCATTATAATTGCGATTGTTCCTTCGCATTTGTGAAGCTCAGGTCGCAATTGCGACACCTGCAGCTGAGTAAAAGGGACTTAGACGAGATTTTTCATACATTCTTCATATTTTCAAAACCCTAAACCTTAAGAGTCGATTTTCCAAAGACCAAATCTTCCCCAAATCATAGGTAAGTGATTCCTAACTCTTTTCTTTCAATCGTTTACATCTTATAACAAGATTTCAACCAAGAATCTAGAGTTTTTATGGTGAAATTAGTATTTTTGGGTAGAACTTAGAAATTTTAAAATTTGAGGATTTAGACCTCAATTTGAGGTCGGATTCCAAAACTAATTACATATTCGGGCTCGGGGTGAATGGGTAAAAGGATTTTGGTCCGAACCTCGGGGGGTTTTGACCAAGCGAGCCCGGGGTCAATTTTTCGATTTTTTTGGAGAAAATTTGGGAAAATGTAACTTACACAATATAATTGATTACTTTAGCAATATTTGATATTATTGAGTCATTTTTGAATAGATACGAGTGGTTTGGAGGTGAATTCCAAAGGAAAAGCAGTGATTGAGAATTAAGTGGCCTTCGGAGCGAGGTAAGTGTTGTGTCTTACCCTGACTTGAGGGAATTAGAAACCTTAGATTACTTGCTAAGTGAAATTCATGTGAGCGGCGTATATGTGAGGTGACGGGTACTTATGCACCGCCAATTTACCTGTTTTCCATGTTTCTCTATTTTTCTTATATTGTCTCATTCCTATGCCTAATTGCTACGTGTTATACTAGTGTTGTTCAATTTATCGTTCTTATCATGTTTACGGTTTTCTGTTGATAATTGAGTTTTTATTTCAAAGTTGAGATTGATATTATGGAACCAAATGTTGAAGTAAGGTTTGTACTTGTTATTCTATCTCCCTGCTGTTATTTATGCATTGCATTATGGTAAGGGAGAGTGATAATGCACGAAGGGTGATGCTGTGCCATATTGTGAGTGTTAATGCACGAAGGGTGATGCCGTGCCATATTGTAAGTGTTAATGCACGAAGAGTGATGCCGTGCCATATTGTGAGTGTTAATGCACGAAGGGTGATGTCGTGCCATGATATGAGAGTTAATGCATGAAGGGTGATGCCGTGTCATTTCTATTAATTTTATGGTGAGATTGAGAGTAAAAGCACGAAGGGTGATGCCGTGCATTTTTCCTTACTGTATTCACTATTCCTATTGATTCATGGTATATTGACTGCTCCGGTGATCATTCTGTTGTAGTTCTTTATCTTGTATTCCCCTCAGTATGTTCCCATCCCGACATTTCCTGTTTAGTTCTTCATTTCTGTTATTTGTATATACACTGTTAAATTGTACAAGTTGATTTGTAGGTGCCTTGCCTTAGCCTCGTCACTACTTCGTCGAGGTTAGGCTCGACACTTACCAGTACATGGGGTCGGTTGTACTGATACTGCACTCTGCACTTTCTGTGTAGATTTTGATACCGGCTCGGGTTGATCGAGATTTTGCTATTGGTCCGCTGTCCGGAGACTCAAGGTAGATCTGTCGGCGTTCACAGACCTTGAAGTCCCCATCTATCTTTTCTGTTCTACTGTTTCTTTCATTCATACAGTTGTATTTCTTTCAGACTATTACTTGTAGTAAATTCTAGAATACTCGTGAATTGTGACTCCTGATCCGGGTAGTAGTAATTAATACAGTTTTATGATATTCCACACTATTTATATTTTATCTTATTTAATTATTGTTAATTACTGAATGGGAATAAGGAATTGGTTTAATGATTCTCTAACGTTGGCTTGCCTAGCAAGTGAAATGTTAGGTGCTATCACGGTCCCGCCGGTAGAAAATTTCGGGTCGTGACACACCTGCTCTGGAGTACGGGCGACGGGGGTATAAGTACCTCCCCCATCCTGAGAAGTGGCTTGTGCGGTTTGAACCGAACCACCTGAGCAAGGACAGTGCAAACAATCAATATCTGAGCCAGATCCTCCTAAAGGCCTGGAATCACAATGGGCATAGCTGGTGCCTGAGCTGGTCCCACCGGCTCAACTACATCTGGAACCTTCTCCTGAGCTTGAGCAACTGGTGGATCTGCAGGTGCTGCTCTAGCTGCTGCACGAGCTATACCTCTGCCCCTACCGCGGCCCCCACCGTGACCTCGGCCTCTCGTGGCCCTAGCTGGTGATACTGGTGGCTAGACGTCCTATCCGGTAGCACATGTCCTCACCATCCGTGAGAGAATAGAATACAAAAGTTTAGTTACTGGAATCAACAAATCCGCATGGCAAGAATACAAGAAAGTAAAGTTTTCCTAAGGGTTCGGCAACCTCTCGAAGATAAGTACAGACGTCTCCGTACCGATACGCAAGACTCTACTAAACCTGCTCATGACTCGTGAGACCTATGTAACCTAGGCTCTAATACCAACTTGTCACGATCCAAAATTCTAACTTGTCGTGGTGACGCCTAACGTGGTACTAGGCAAGCCGACATTACAAAATATTTCCAACACTTTTAACAGAAAATGAATTAAAGAAGTTTAAATAATAAAAGCTTTCATAAACAGATAAAAACCCAAAACTCAACGCGAAAGTTCCCAACTATCGGAGTGTCACAGAGTACATGAGCATCTATACATCACAAGTCTAGAAAATACTGTCTATGATAGTCTGAAACTAAATACAATAAGCAGAAGATAGAGAAGGAGAGACAAGGTCTGCGAAACGCCGGGCAACTACCTTGGAATCTCCAAAAGATCAATTGTGCGATGGAATCAACACCCACCGTGTCCGGAAATACCTAGATCTGCATACGAAGTGCAGGGTGTAGCGTGAGTACAACCAACTCGGTAAGTAACAATACTAAATAAAGAACTGAAAGTAGTGACGAGCTTCACAGTTATAGTTCAATTACAGTAATTTCAACTTAGGAAGGTAGGCGTGCTTTCAAATTCGATAATTAAGACCAAAACAATTAATTCATGTCAAGTTCAATTGAAGCAGAAAATAATAACTCTCAGAAATTTCAAGACAGTGATATATGACAGCTGAAATGCAACAATAATGAGGTCACATACATCCTCACAGAGCAGCAGTCACTCAGTCCTCCCATTCACTCCAACCTAACAATCACTCATTCCTCACAGTCACTCATTCCTCTCAGTCGCTCATCACTCGGCACTCGCACTCAGTAGGTACCTGCACTCACTGGGGGTGTGTACAGACTCCAGAGGGGCTCCTTCATCCCAAGCGCCATAACAAGCCAATCATGGCATATATCAATGAAAAATGCTGCGGCTTGCAGCCCAATCTCATAAATATCCTCACAATCAGGCCCTCGGCCTCACTCAGTCATCAACCTCTCTAGTCTCTCGGGCTCTCAGAAATCGTGAAAATCAACCCACACAAATGATATAATGTATCAACAAGGAACAATAAAGACTGAGATATGATATGTAAATAAATCAGTGACTGAGTACAAACAATAATTTAGCAGATAATTCAACATGTACGCGACCTCTGTGGGACTTTGCAGTGTCAACACATGGCCTAAACATGATTTCCAACATGATTTGCAGTTCAATTTCTATAATACATGGAAAATGTACGGATAACAACAGATTATTCAACTACACAGTTCCATGGAATTGACCAAGTCACAATTCCTACAGTGCATGCCCATAAGCCATCACCTAGCATGTGCGTCATCTCAAAACCAAACACATGATACATAATACGGGGTTTCGTACCCTCAGAATCAAATTTAAAACTGTTACTTACCTCAATCCGAGCAAATCTCATCTCGTAAAATGGCCTCTGAATGCCTCGAATCTATTCATAAACAATTCAATATAATCAACATGGGCTAAAGGAATCAATTAGAGAAGAAAAATACTAAGTTATAAATCAAAAGTCAAAAATCAACTCAAAAGCCAGCCCCCGGGCTCACATCTCGAAATCCGCTAAAATTCACAAAACCCGAAAGCTCATTCAATCACGATTCCAACCATACCAAATTTGCAAAAATCTGACACCAAATCGTCACCCAAATCCCCAAATCAAACTCTCTAAATCCCTAGCCTCAAACCCCTAATTTACACCTTAAATACACACCAACTAGGTGGGAAAATCAATGGGAAAATAAGATTATTGATCAAAAATGAGCACAAGGGACTTACCTCAAGAAAGCCCTTGAAAATTCTCTCAAGAATCGCCAAAACCCGAGCTTAAAATATTTGAAATGAAGCCAAATCGCGAACCCTTGTTTTTAAACATTCTGCCCAGCCTTTCCGCTTCTGCAGACACTTAACCACTTCTGCGGCGTCACAGAAGCGACCAATCTTCCACTTCTGCGGTGAACCACTAGAGTTGGGCCTCCGCTTCTGCGCCCATCTGGCCTCACCTGCGGCCACGCAGGTGCGGAAAACTCCTCGCACCTGCGACCTCCTTCACACTCCCCTCCAAATTCGCATCTGCGCAACTCAACCTGTATCTGTGAGCTCGCACCTGCGATCAAAGCTCCGCAGGTGCGGTAACACCAGCAGACTCCAGCTTCAGCAACCTCTCAAATTCAACTTTTGATCCGTTAACCATCCGGAATCAGCCCGAGGCCCCCGAGACCTCAACCAAACATACCAACAAGTCCCAAAACATCTTACGAACTTAGTCGAGCCCTCAAATCACATCACACACCATCAAAAATACGAATCGCACCCCAATTCAAGCCTATTGAAACTAAGAAATTCCAACTTCTACAAACGACGCCTAAACATATCAAATCACGTCCGATAGACCCCAAATTTTGCACACAAGTCACAGATGACACCACAGACCTACTCCAACTCCCGGAATCGGAATCTGACCCCGATATCAAAAAGTCCACTCCCGAAATCGGAATCCAACCCCGATATCAAAAAATCCACTCCCGGTCCAACTTTTCAAAAATCCAATTTTCGCCCTTTCAAGTCTAATTCAACTACGGACCTCCAATTCATAATCCGGACACGCTCCTAAGTCCAAAATCACCCAACGGAGCTAACGAAACCATCAAAACTCCATTCCGGAGTCATTTACACATAGGTCAACATCCGGACAACCATTTAAACTTAAGTTTTCAACCTTGATACTAAGTGTCTCATTTCATTCTGAAATCCCTCCGGACCCGAACCGACTACCCCAGCAAGTCACATAACAACTATAAAATACAAAAATGAGCAGCAAACAGGGGAACATGGCTACAACTCTCAAAACAACCGGCCGGGTCGTTACAATGAGTTCCGAGGTTTATGTGTTTGGAAGTTTGCGGGTTCGAGAGTTTAGCGGTTCAGAAGTTTATAAAATTTGTGAGTTCAGAAGGTTGTTGGTTTGAAAGTTTATGGCTTCATATTTATTGTATCTAAATTATTTATGAATATTCTTGAAAAGTTATTTTCCTTACTTTGCGTACCAAACATCGAAAAATGAGTAAGATTACTACTTGTTTTCCAAGAAAATATTTTCTTGTATAACATTTTCCACGGAAAACATTTTCCGTTATACCAAACACACCCTAAATCTGAAGAGACGTTTATGTTAAACATTGTTTAACTTTGAGTATTATAATTTATTGGTACGTTGATGAATAGAACACAATACCTAGGCAAGGCATTCAATTTTTCGATTTGATTGTGTATTATTTGAATTCATTTTTTGGTATTCAGGTTAAAACAAATAAAATTTAATTCTAACCAACACATGTTTAATTTGATTGGAGTGTTTTGATTTGATTTTTAGAATTCACCATATTTTACTTTTAATTAGCTGGGAAATTGATTAAATCACAATATGAACATACCACATCCAAGTAGTTTAAAATTAAATTAGATCATAAACTTATCGTGATTTTGACATAATTCAACGATACATTGCTAAGTAGTTTTCTGCAAATAATGGACTAATAATATTGTTCAACAATAAAATCTTTTCTAAAGTTGGTAGTAGTTGACAATACATTCCTTCCCGCGGTGCATGCATAATTTGATCTCACATTATAAAGATGGTCCTTCATCAAATTTGATATTTTCATTAGGAGAATAAGGCTCTTTTCTAATATAAGGACAAAAGACTTTAGAAATTTTAATTCTACAAGAAGGAAAAAGTTTAAAGAATCCAAAACTTTCTCTGCAACTTTTTAGGTATGAAGTGGGAGTATATCATATATGAAAAGGAAGTCCAAACATTTGGCAATATTTGGTGGTTTTGCGCACTTTCGGTGCATGTACAAACCCGCTGAGATACACACAAGAAAGTTAAAAATCAAAAGAGAAATACTAAAAGAATCTCTAAAAATTAACCTTTGCAATCATCGTCAAATTAAAACCAGTGTTTTAAAAGGCTTTTTTGGGACTCGCCTCGGGGCTCGCTCAGGGGCGGGACACTATCAAAACGCCTTGAGACTTATGTGTGAGGCTTAGTTCTGTGAGACTTACGCCCTGAAGCGCCCGACTATGCGCCCTAAACATGCCTAATGCTCAACGTCCGGAGCTCGCCCAACAGTTTCTATGCAGATCATGTATCGAATTCACTAATTAACACTTTTTACTCTCAAAATTCTTTAACACCTGAATAATTAAAGTTCTTTCATCTATATGAATGAAGATTTTGAATAACTCAAATAATGAAGCATAATATTGCATATTTACTAATTGATATCATTATGAGGTGTATATCATTTGAATAATTTTTCTGAAAATAGGTAGCCAAAATTTATATCTTTACTTGCTAGATCTTCATGTCTTAGTTCAATGCCTCTCAAAATTATTATACATCTACTATTTTGCTATTTAAATATAATTTTATATTTACTCATGTAGGAGTAATAATTTTAAATTATAGTATTGATAAAATATATAGTGTATTTATTATTAGGGAGGTAAAATATACAGTTTGATCATATTTTTTTAGAAATTATAATTTGTTATTGTTTGAAATTTAAGATGTTATAGTTGATATATTAGTAACTTTAACATTATTGTATTATTTATATTTGTAAAACCTGCTAGATATTTTATTTTCTATGAGTCTTTCTATTTTTTTTTCCAATTTTTTTGAACTTTGAATGTACTTTATATATTTTTTGTGTTAATAATGCTATATTATTAATTTATAAATTAAAAAATTTAAAGATCCGTGGGGCTTACGCCTCGCCTTATATCAAGTAAAACGCTCCACCTCATGCCCCCGCCTTTTAAAACACCGATTGAAATAAACGAGGGTTCAAGATTGAATAGATCCTGCAATAATTGTTCATTACATGACTAATTGTGTACAAATAAAATCGACAAACTGCAGTAAATCGATAAGTTTGAATCAAATTGGAAAAAAAAAATACTCGACTAGTGACTTGGTTTAATTTGATTTGTTATTGGAAAAATAAGTTACCTCGACGATAAATAGTTTGATATCAACAAAAAAAAGTCAAATTGAACTCAAATCAACCACACATTACATTTTTCGAAATAGTTATACATAAATGTTTTAGATATATACATATTTATTAATTTTGTTCTCCAAATTCTGACCGATGAGCTTATTTTTATTTGTGGACTAATTTCGTGGGTTTTGCAACTTCCATCTTTCCATCGACTGCTAATTCTTCCTACTATATAGAAGAGCGCAGAAGCAGCTCACCGTCGATATCCCTGCTTAGACACAGGGGTATTTAAGTATTTTCGCATAGCTTTTGTGTTCCCTGCGCTTACACGTGTGCTGAATTTTGGTGAGTAAGCGGGCTATGAGATATTTGTCGATGTTTTCTATGAAATTTCATCGGATTTTACTTAGCTCCATCATCTCTTCTCCTCTATATCGTCTATCGAGTTTTCTCCGTGAGCCTTTGCTGGATTTCTCAATAACAATACGTCTGGTGAGAATTTTTCTGTCGTTCTTCTTTACTCGCTGGTATTTGGTTAAAATTGGTAGGTGTTTAAATTAGGGATTTCTGTTTTCACATTTTATTTCTCTCTTCTATTTTTTGGGTTCCATCTCATTAGGTTTTTTCTTTTTGAGATACTCATCTCACAGACTGAAACACTTATGAAATCTTTGGTTTTCTGCCTTTGTCAGTGTAATTTCCTTACCAAAGAACTCAGCTTTACTGATCTTTAATAACAACTTATTTTGCATATCCATATGTGCAATTTCTTGATATTTTTTTACTATAAATGCTATGTATAGAAGAATGATTATCATCAGCTTCTGAATAATCAAAATTTTGATGAACGCCAACTTCATCATTTGAGATATCAAGTTGATTAGTTATAATATCTTGAGGATTTTATTCATTTGTTGAAGGTATAAAAAAATGGACTCAGATGTATAATCAGTCAATATGCTGCTTTTGTCGTATATTTTATAAACAAGAAAAATCATTCACAGTTAAAACCCTGGCTTTATCATTTCCACCTTTGTGCTATTGCTTTCGATGTTTTTGAATTGGAATTCTATTGAAAAATTCAAAGTTTTCCACGGCCAAAAAATGGAATATCAAGATTTTGTTTGTGTATTTTTGATAGGTTGTATCATTGTGAAGAAATGGTGTTTATAACAACATAAAGCCACCTGTAGCTTAAGCCCCAAAGTTAACTCCTTCTCACTGTAAGATCTTCTTTGCCACCTCATTTGTATTCTTTATGATTATTTTTGGTTGAAAATTGTTTTGACATCTGTTGATTTTGCTTTCTTAAACAAAATTTAGTTTTCTTAATGGATATTATGAGTAGTAGGGCTGGGTTCATGTTGATTTTTGTTTTACCTAAACTCGTGGTGCTGCAATTGTAGTATTTACTATCGGCAGCCCCTTATGTGATATTTAATGTACAACTGCCTGATATCCTGAAAAAAATGAATCCTCCGGACCTAAAAGTTTGGTTGTTACCACAAAGATATTAACTAAGATATCTACTTAAAAGAGTTTCAAGGCATGTTATGTCCAGTGAATTGCCTTTATCTCATATTTGCTAAGAAAGTAAATTATTTTGTTAAATTCTGTTACGATCAAGGTCTGTCAGCTGTGATTTCCTTATCCTACTGGAGTTGTCTTATTTATAGAGGTATTATTGAAGATAGCGAAGTATACTAGCAAAATATTACATGTCGAGATGACATATAGTACGTCCAAATTACTGATGATATTTTTTTTTCTTCTGTTTGTACTATATTTATAGACCAAAGATGTTGATATTTTTTTTATGTTTACTGGCAAAAATATTAAACTTTACTATTAGTGCTAAAATTACTTGCATTACCAAACTTGAGTGAGAAGGCCAGCTAAAAGAAAGAGAACAAGTAATATGCTTCTATTTTCTAGCAGGAACCATTTACAAAGTATGATATGTTAAATTATTTTTTTGCATTAACTATATTGCTTAATGTTTTCTAATTTTTTAACGCTTTGTTATCAGAATAGACCAACTTTTTTGTGCTGATGGGCCATAATGCTGCAATATGTCTCGAAGAAGGGCAAACTAAATGAGATTTTCATATTTTCTAGGTTTACTAAAATATTATGTGTTCTTTTCTCTGGTAGAAATTACCATTTGAAGTTAAAACTTATCTTTCACTCTATGAGTAAAAAATTATGCCTGCTGCACTCTTTTTGACATTCAAAATATGACTTTGCATTTTACTAAAATATGTGCTTAGGAGATAACTATCTATGGTTGGTTTAGATGTTTCTGTACTTATTCGCTTCTTTATCTACTGCCTTCCTCTACTATAAATATGTTGTAAATGATGTCTTCTCATATGACTATTGTACTACATTTTCTGTATGAAATTAGTATATCTGATATACTGTTGTGTTTTAAATTATTTATTTGACAATAAAATGATATGCCATCAACTGGATTTTACAAAAAAAGTAATTGAGTAAATCTTCATTAATAGGGAAGTATGTCCTTAATCCTTTGTCATATTTTCGAAAGTACAAACTTGCCGGTTTCTATGCTATATTCTGTTGTTCTGGTATGACGTATATCTTGACAAGTTATTTTTGTTTCCACAAAGGAATAGAGATTATAGAACGCGTGAAGCAGGGAGTTCCAGCACTCTGAAATGTAGTGATTAAAAAATCCAGATCCAACTTTCACTAGGAATTTCTAACTGTTGGAAAAAAATTCAAGTGTATTTTATGTATATTTGTTGTCTTATAGTTGTAATGTGGGATGGTTTGTTCTTACAATTTTACGATTATTAATATGCAGGTTATATTGATAAAATAGAAGAAAGATTTAGCATCAGTGAAATTGCACCACTAACTACAGAATGGACTTGCAAAGTCCAGGCTGTAGACAAATTTCGACCGCGATACAACAGAGATCAGCGAGTTCGTTTTCAGACAATAATTGTCCTGGATGAAAGCGTAAGTCAAGT
Organism: Nicotiana tomentosiformis; assembly: GCF_000390325.3. Taxonomy (NCBI): domain Eukaryota; kingdom Viridiplantae; phylum Streptophyta; class Magnoliopsida; order Solanales; family Solanaceae; genus Nicotiana; species Nicotiana tomentosiformis. Next base: position 40,829,914 of record NC_090823.1, read on the forward strand.
TACAACTATAACTATAACATAAGATCTTCTCATTTATACTCTTCCAATAATTAGTGCATTATCGTTCTTAATAATATTGTAGGAGGAAAAAATTTGTGTAATACTGTATGGTGACGACATTAGACGATATGATAACTTGTACGAACTTTTTGAGATGTATCTGATTTCAACTGCCAAGGTTAGAAATCCGCAGCCTTATTCACTACATATCAACCAGTTTGAATGGGTCGTCGACAGGTTCATGGAGTCTATGCCAAAGAATAATGAAAAGGAGGCACTGTTACCTCCTCCGTCGAGACTGAGTACCATGACGTTCCTCGATGTTGAACAATAGCATTGCGGTGTTGAATTTGGTATGTTTCAAATTAGTCTATGCCTTATAACAACTTAATTGCTTGGAACTCATGGTGAATGCAAAAATATTGGTTTTACCTAAATTTGTTTTTTGTTTATAACAACAGATCTATTAGCCGTGGTGGCAAACTGTGGGGCAATGCAATACACCTTTGATCAGACTAAGAGATTTCAAGAGGCCATAGTTATGGACAACATGTGAAGTCATTTAATCTTCTATTACATAACAAAATCTCTAGCTGACACTTCCAAATGTACAGGAAGAAACCTATTTTCTTCACTATATAGGAAGACTTGGCAAGCAATGAAGGAACTGAGTTACTGAGACAAGTAAGGCAACTACAAGAATACCCTGTTATTCTCGCGAAGTGTCACGACCCAAAATCCCACAACAAGGCATCGTGATGGAACTTAGTCTCTAAGACTAAGTAAGCTAATTATAATTACAATTCAAATCATTTTTTTAATAGATAATCGAAACCAACAACGAAAATAATTACAAATAACCTCTCAAGACTAGAAATACTGAGTCATGAACTCTAACTGAATATATGAAATGATATCAAGGATCGAATACTCAATACTGTTTGAATAATGATTAACAGTACAATAAAATGGAAAGACTTTAAGGGACTGAGGTGACAAGCAACTCTACCTTGAATCCTTGCGATCGCACTCTAACTCTGTCCGAGTTCGATATCTTCAATACCTGGCTCTGCACAAAATTGTGCAGAAGTGTAGCATGGGTACACCACAGTCGGTACCCAGTAACCTCGGTGGAGTAGTGACGAGGTATAGTCAATACACTCACTAGTCTAATAACCTGTGCAATATAGTATATAAAAATAATAGAAAATTAATAGCAATGATAGCAACAATAATCAACTAGTGATGTAAACAGCAAGGCAACAAGAACTCCATAAATATTTCTCAAATAGGTAATGAACACAAGTACAACCAATAATCAAGTCCTTCAAAATATATATCTTTCATCTATAAGTTTTTTTGAATAGAAATCTATAGAATATAATCCTTTCCAATAAATATATTTCGAATATACCCCTTTTCAATTAAATATCCTTCAAATATAATTCTTTCAAATAAATATCTTTCGAATATAATTATTTCAAATAATATTTTGAATATAATCCTTTCAAATAAAAGTCACCTTGATGGGTCTCAACCCACTTTCATATTTTCACGGTACCTCGTGCCAATATCTCTATCACAACCGGACGGACAACTCACGTGCCAATATCATCATCATTTACTCACGACACCTCGTGCCCACATTTCATATCATAACTGCACGGACAATTCACGTGCCAATAGCATTTTTATTATATAACCACGGCACCTCGTGCCCATATTTCATATCATAACTGTACGGACAATTCACGTGCCAATAGTGAATTCATCATATTTCTCTGGCACCTCGTGCCCATATCATAATCCGCCCGGCAATATCTACAGGCTCATAATTTCAACATATATCTGACTATTATCAAATTTATTGAATTTATAAAATAAATTGCACAATATATAAAAGAAGTCACAAGGAAATCATAACATCACATAAAATTCACCAACATATTAATCCTACATCATCACATATCGTCCCTGACAATAGCCACCCTTATCCCTCCGCCCTGACAATATCAATAGCCACCCTTATCACTCCTATAGCCACCCTTACCACTCCTATAATAGTTTCCCTTATCGCTTCACCCATACAATATCCCAACACACATAACCACAGTGAAATGCCACCCTTATACCCACATAATATCAACAGTGGAATGCCACCCTTATCCACCGCATAACAGTAACCCAAATCACACAACAATTTACACGGATATTACCACGACATTACAAAACAATAGTTCATATTATAGATTGCCCATAGGACACAACCAATTCCAAAGATACAACAAGGTCAATTAATTTCACAGCAAATTGTAATGACCCGGCCGGTCGTTTCGAGAGTTGTGGCCCTGTTTCCCCCTTTACTACTACATTTGTGCTTTATGACTGTTAATGACTTATCGGGTTAGTTGGTTCGGATTCGGAGTGAATTTAGAGTTAATTGAGACACTTAGTCTCTTAATTGAAATCTTATGCTGGAAAAATCGACCAGACATCGACTTATGTATAAACGACCTCAGATTGGAATTTTGATGATTTTGTTAGTTCCGTTGGGTGATTCTGGACTTGGGAGAGTGTCCGGATTATAATTTGGAGGTCAGGAGTAGAATTAGACTTGAAATGGTGCAAGTCGAATTTTTGGGAAGTTTGATCGGGGGTTGACTTTTTAATATCGGGGTCGGATTCCAATTCCGGAAGTTGCAGTAGGTTCGTGGGGTCATTTGTGACTCGCGTGCGAAATTTGAGGTCAATCAGACGTGATTTGATAGATATCAGCGTCGTTTGTAGAATTTGGAAATTTCGTAGTTCATTGGGCTTGAATCCGTGTGCAATTCGTATGATGTTGTTGGAGGTGATTTGAAGATTCGGCTAAGTTTGTATGATGTTTTAGGACGTGTTGGTATGTTTGGTTGAGGTCCCAGGGGCCTTAGGTTGATTTCGGGTGATTAACGGTTCAAGATTTGAAGTTGAAGAACTGCTAAAGTTTGAGGGCTGCTGGTGTAATCGCATCTGCAGATTGGGGACCGCGGATGCGAGCTCGCAGAAGCAAGAAAAGAGCCCGCAGAAGCGACCAGGGATGCTTTGGTCAGAGGCCGCAAATGCGACCATTTGTGCGCAGAAGCGGTTTGTGCAGGGCCAATACACCTTGTGGAATTGATTCCTTTAGCTTATATTGATTGTATTGTATTGCTTGTGGCTAGATTTGGGATGCTTGGAGACCGATTTGAGGGACAAAGGCATTTTGGAGTAAAGTTTAGCCCGGATTGAGGTAAGTAATACTTTCAGACTTGGTTATGAGGGTTCGAAACCCCAAATTATGTGTTATGTGATTGATATTGAGGTGACGCACATGCCAAGTGATGGGCGTGCGGGCGTGCACCATGAGAATTGTGACATGGTCGATTCCACGACACTTCCTAGTGGTTCTGTCTTGTAAATATCCGTATTTTCATCATGTGATAAAGTAATTGAGCTGTCACTCATGCTAGATATCATGTTTAGGCGTTATGTCTATATTGTTGGGACCCATAGTGGTCGTTTCCTGCCGTTGTCTTACTGATTTCATTGATATTTTGTACTCAGTCATATTCATTCATTTCATTTCATATCATATCTCAGTCTCTGTTGTTAATTATTGATACATCATATCATTGTTTTCGGGCTAGTATCATGATATTGTGAGCCCGTGAGAGAGAGACTGGAGAGATTGATGACTGAGTGAGGCTGATGGCCTTATTATGAGTGCAATTTATGGGATCGGGCTGCACACCGCAGCAGTTATACTGATTTATGATAGCGCTTGGGCTAAACGAGCACCTCCGGAGTTTGCACACACCCCCAGCTAGCGCGATTGATATTATTGAGGGATGGATCTTCCCTGAACATGGATCTTGTCCGAAGCATTTTATACCTGTTGATGGATCTTCTCCACGGGCTGGATTTTTCCTACTCGGTACTGGGTGACTGATGGTCAGTGATGTATATATTCCGGGATGGATCTTCCCTGTGCCGTTTGGGCCATATACAATACCGAGTGATTGAGCAGTCGAGAGTGTGAGCACATGAGGCTGTCAGAATGGTGCATCATATATAACATGTGCATTGTCATGGTAGAAGTAAAGGAGTTATATTTTTCATATCATTCAGATTGATCCATTTTATTGTTTTAAGATATCTATCGAGCTTGAAAGCACTTCTACATTTGTGCACTATTATTTTCTGTATTGAGTTGTGCCGGTTGAGTTCGTCACTACTTTCAGCCCACAGTTTGGGATTTGTTACTTACTGAATTGGTTGTACTCACGCTACATCCTACACTTCATGTGCAGATCCAGGTACTTCCGGTTACGGCGGCTGCTGATTGAAGAGACAGAATCTCGGAGATTATCGAGGTAGCTGCATGGCGTTCGCAGGCCTTGACTCTCCCTCATTATCTTTATTTGTACTTCAGTTTTTACTCCTTAGACACTGTAGTAGACCACATTCTGATATATATACTCATGTACTCTGTGACACCCCGATTTTTGGGAGGGATTCGTATTGCGTTGTGGTTTTATTTTGGATTTTAAATGGTTTCTTGAATATTAACTGCTTTCATTTTATTTTCAAAGTTTTTACTTGGTGACCTGGTTATATAGTTGGCTTGCCTAGTTCCACAATAGGCGCCATCACGACGGTTGGTTTTGGGGTTATGACAAGTTGGTATTAAAGCCTAGGTTACATAGGTCTCACGAGTCATGAGCAAGTATAGTAGAGTCTTGCAGATCGGTGCGGAGACGTCTATACTTATCTTCGAGAGGCTGCCGAACCCTTAGGAAATTATACATATTGATTCCAGTAACTAAACTTCTGCTATTCTATTCTCTCACAGATGGTGAGAACGCATACTACTGGGTAGGATGGATAACCATCAGTACTACCTGCAAGGGCCGCGAGAGGTCGAGGCCGCGGTAGAGGCCGCGGAAGGGGCAGAGGTGCAGTTCGCACATCAGCTAGGGCAGCAACTGCAGATACACCGATTGCCCTAGTTCAGGAGCAGGTTCCAGTTGTGGACAAACCTATGGGATCAGCTATGCCCATTGTGATTCCCAGCCTTCAGGAGGCTTTGGCCCAGATATTGACAGTTTGCACTGGCCTTGCTCAGGTGGTTTTGGCTCATGTCGCACCTGCCACTTCTCAGGTCGGGGAGATACTCATACCCCTGTTGCCCATACTCTAGATTAGGTAGTGCAGGGACTTAAGATACCGGGGGCATTACCAGCCCAGCCGACTGCAACTGCTTAGGACCCGGTAGTCCCCGTTATGACAGACGATGAGCATAGGAGGCTTGAGAGATTTTGGAGGCTTCGACCTCCAACATTTAGTGGTGCTGAGTCAGAGGATGCTTAGGGCTTTCTAGATAGGTGCGAGCGGATGCTTCGGACATCGGGTATTCTGGAGACCAATGGGGTCTCGTTCACTACTTTTCAATTTTCTAGGACTGCCTTCAGGTGGTGGGAGGCTTATGAGAGGCACAAGCCGGTCGGTGCAGCATCACTTACATGGCCGGAGTTGTCCGTTCTCTTCCTGGAGAAGTTCGTGCCGCAATCTCGCAAAGAGGAGTTGGGTAGACAATTTGAGCAGCTTCGTCAGGATGACATGTCTGTGACACATTACGATATGAGGTTTTATGAGTTGGCTCGTCACGCAGTTTTGTTGGTTCCCACCGATAGGGAGAAGATTAGGAGGTTCATTGATGGCCTCACATATCAGTTGTAGTTGCTTATGACAAGAGAAGTTATCTGGTGCTACTTTTGATGAGGTAGTCGACATTGCTCGGCAGATAGAGATGGTCCGTAGCCAGGAGCGTGGAGAGAGTGAGCCTAAGAGGCCTCGTGGACCAGGCGATTTCAGCGGTGTTCCTTCAGGGGGTCAGTTTTACCGCGGCAGGGGTCGTCCTTACAGGCACGCTTAAACGGGTCGTCCAGTTTACTGTGGTGCATCATCCATCCATGGTTCATATAGTTATCATCAGGGCTAGTCATCTCTCACTGCCCTACCAGCTCAGAGTTCATCCCATGCACCTTCAGTTCAGGGCTCATCGGCACTGGGATCTTCTAGAGGGTATTCTGGTGCTCGGGGCTCCCTCCAGTCCCCACCGCCATTTGCAGAGAGGGGTTGTTTTGAGTGTGGAGATATGGGTCACATCAAAAGGTATTGTCCCCGCCTTACGGGAGGTCCAGCTCAGCAGAGGAGTCAACCTACAACTTCAGCCCCAGCTCAGCCAGCTCGGGGTGGAGCTCAGTCAGTTAGCGGCTGCCCTAGGGGGGGGAGGCGATTAGGTGGCAGTCAGGCCTGATTCTATGCTATTCCTGCCAGACCAGATGCTGTTACTTCAGACGCAGTGATCACATGTATTGTCTCATTTTGCCACAGTGAGGCCGGTGTACTATTTGACCCTAGTTCTACTTATTCATATGTATCATGGTATTTCGCTCATCATTTTTGATATGCCCCGTGAGTCCTTAGTTTTATATGTTCATGTCTCTACGCCGGTGGGCGATACTATTATTGTGGACCGTGTATATCGGTCGTGTGTAGTGACCATTGGGAGTCTGTATACTAGAGTTAATCTCTTATTGCTTAGCATGGTCGATTTTTGACATGATCTTGGATATGGATTTGTTGTTTCTATGTCATGCTGTTCGAGATTGTCATGCTAAGACTGTGACGTTGGTGATGCCGGGGTTGCCAAGGATTGAGTGGAGAGGTTCTCTAGACTATGTTCCAGTAGGGTGATTTTTTATTTGAAGGCCCAACGGATGGTTGGGAAGGGTTGTTTATCTTATTTGGCCTTTGTGAGGGATGTTAGTGTCGATGCTCCTACTATTGACTATGTTTCGGTGGTGCGGGAATTTCCGGATTTGTTTCCTGTAGACTTGCCGGGCATGTCGTCCGACAAGGATATTGACTTTAGTATTGACTTGTTGCCGAGCACTCAGCCCATTTCTATTATACCATATCGCATGGCACCAGTTGAGTTGAAGGAATTGAAGGAGCAACTTTAGGAACTCCTTGATAAGGGGTTTGTTAGGCCTAGTGTGTCACCTTGGGGTGCACCGGTGTTGTTTGTGAAGAAGAAGGATGGCGCTATGAGAATGTGCATTGATTATAGGCAGTTGAACAAAGTTACAATCAAGAATAAGTATCCTTTGCCGCGTATTGATGATCTGTTTGACTAGCTTCAGGGAGCGAGGGTGTTCTCCATGATTGATTTGAGGTCTGAGTATCATCAGTTGAAGATTCGGGACTCAAATATTCTTAAGATAGCATTCAGGACCCGTTATGGTCATTATGAGTTTCTTGTGATGTCTTTTGGGCTGACCAACGCCCCAGTAGCGTTTATGGATCTGATGAACAGTGTGTTTCAGCCTTATCTCGACTCATTTGTCATAGTGTTCATTGATGACATCCTGGTGTACTCTCGTAGCTAGGAGGAGCATGCCCAACATTTGAGGATTGTGTTGCAACGGTTAAGGGAGGAGAAGCTTTATGCCAAGTTCTCTAAGTGAGAGTTTTGGCTTAGTTCAGTGGCATTCTTGGGGCACGTGGTGTCCAGTGAGAGTATTCAGGTGGATCCAAAGAAGGTAGATGAGGTTTAGAGTTGGCCCAGACCGTCCTTTGCTACGGAGATTCAGAGCTTTCTCGGCTTGGCCAGTTATTATTGTCGCTTTGTGGAGGGTTTCTCATCTATTGCATCGCCCTTTGACTAAACTGACCCAAAAGGGTGCTCCTTTCAGGTGGTCGGATTAGTGTGAGGAGAGTTTTCAGAAGCTCAAGACTGCCTTGACCACAACTCCAGTTCTAGTTTTGCCGTCAGCTTCACACTCTTATACAGTGTATTGTGATGCTTCTCGGATCGACATTGGGTATGTGTTGATGCAGGAGGGAAGAGTGATTGCTTATGCTTCATGCCAGTTGAAGCCTCATGAGAAGAACTACCCTGTTCATGATTTGGAGTTAGATGCCATCGTTCATGCATTGAAGATTTGGAGGCATTATCTCTACGGTGTGTCTTGTGAGGTGTTTACGGATCATCGGAGTCTTCAGCACTTGTTCTAACAAAATGATCTAAATTTGAGGCAGCACAGATGGTTGGAGCTGCTAAAAGACTTATATGACCATTCTGTATCATCCTGGGAAGGCCAATGTGGTGGCCGATGCCTTGAGTAGAAAGGCGGTGAGTATGGGTAGTCTTGCATTCATTCCTATTGGGAAGAGACCTCTTGCAGTTGATGTTCAGGCTTGGCCAACTAGTTCGTGAGATTGGATATTTCGGAGCCCAGTCGGGTTCTAGCTTGTGTGGTTTCTCGGTCTTCCTTATATGATCGCATCAGAGAGCGCCAGTATGATGATCCCCATTTGCTTGTCCTTAAGGACACGATTCAGCACGGTGATGCTAGAGATGTGACTATTGGGGATGATGGGGTATTGAGAATGCATGGTCAGATTTGTGTGCCCAATGTGGATGGGCTACATGATTTGATTATTGAGGAGGCCCACAGTTCACAGTATTCCATTCATCCGGGTGCCGCAAAGATGTATCAGGACTTGAGGCAGCACTATTGGTGGGGAAGAATGAAGAAGAATGTGGTGAGGTTTGTAGCTCGGTGCCTTAACTGTCAACATGTGAAGTATGAGCATCAGAGACCGGGTAGATTGCTTCAGAGGTTAGAGATTCCAGAGTGGAACTGGGAGCGGATCACCATGGATTTTGTAGTTGAACTCCCACAGACTTCGAGGAAGTTCGATGCTATGTGGTTGATTGTGGATCGGCTGACCAAGTCTGCGCACTTCATTCCAGTTTGTACTACCTATTCTTCGGAGCGGCTGGCTGAGATTTACATCCACATCCGAGAGATTGTTCACCTTCATGGTGTACCAGTTTCCATCATTTCAGATAGAGGCACGCAGTTTACATCACAGTTTTGGAGAGCCGTGCAGCTAGAGTTGGGCACCCAGGTTGAGTTGAGCACAACATTTCACCCTCAGATGGACGGACAGTCCGAGCGCACTATTCAGAGATTGGAGGACATGCTACGCGCTTGTGTCATTAATTTTGTTCTTGGGATCCGTTTCTGCCACTCACGGAGTTTGCCTACAACAAAAGTTATCAGTTGAGCATCCAAATGGCCCCGTATGAGGCTTTTTATGAGAGGCGGTGTAGATCTCCGGTGGGTTGGTTTGAGCCCGGTGAGGCTAGGCTTTTGGGTACAGACTTGCTTCAGGATGCATTGGACAAGGTTAAATTGATACAGAAGCGGCTTCGTGCGGCGTAGTCCAGACAGAAGATTTATGCCGACATGAAGGTCCGTGATGTTGCTTACATGGTTGGGGAGAAGGTTCTGCTGAAGGTCTCACCCATGAAGGGTGTTATGAGGTTCAGGAAGAAGGGCAAGTTGAGCTCTCGGTTCATTGGGCCTTTTGAGGTACTTCAGAGGACTGGGGAGGTGGCTTACAAGCTTGCCTTGCCACCTAGCTTGTCGAGTGTGCATCTAGTATTTCATGTTTCTATGCTTCGGAAGTATATCGGCGATCCATCTCATGTTTTGAATTTCAGCACGGTTCAGTTGGATGGTGATTTGACTTATGATGTGGAGTCGGTGGTCATTTTAGATCGACAGATTCAGAAGTTGAGGTCAAAGGATATTAGCTTCAGTGAAGGTGCAGTGGAGAGGTCAGCCCGTGGACGAGGCTACTTTGGAGACTGAGCGGGAGATGCGGAGCATATATTCATACCTATTTGAGACTCCAGGTATGTTTCTAGACCCGTTCGAGGACGAACGTTTGTTTAAGATGGGGAGGATGTAACAACCCGGCTGGTCGTTTCGAGAGTTGTGGCCCCGTTCCACCATTTATTGCTACATTTATGCTTTATGGCTGTTATATAACTTATCGGGTTAGTTCGTTCGGGTACAGAGTGAATTCAGAGTGAATTGAGACACTTAGTCTCTTAATTGAAATCTTAAGTTGAAAAAATCAACCGGATATCGATTTATATGTAAACAACCTTGGATTGGAATTTTGATGGATCCGTTAGCTCCGTTGGGTGATTCTGGACTTAGGAGCGTGTCCGGATTGTGATTTGGAGGTCGGGAGTAGAATTAGGCTTGAAATGGCGAAAGTCAAATTTTTGGGCGGGGTTGGATTCCGATTCTGGAAGTTGTAGTAGGTTTGTGGGATCATTTGTGACTTGTGTGCACAATTTGAGGTCAATCGGATGTGATTTGATAGGTTTCAGCGTTGTTTATAGAATTTTGAAATTTTGAAGTTCATTAGGCTTGAATCTTTATGTAATTCATGTTTTCGATGTTGTTGGAGGTGATTTGAAGATTCGACTAAGTCCGTATGATGTTTTAAGATGTGTTGGAATGTTTGGTTGAGGTCCCGGGGACCTCGGGTTCATTTCGGGTGATTAACGGTTCAAGATTTGAAGTTCAAGAACTGCTAAAGTTTGAGGGCTACTGGTGTAATCGCATCTGCGGATTGCGGACCGCAGATGCGAGCTCGCAGAAGCGAGAAAATAGACCGCAAAAGTGGCCAGGGATGATTTGGTCAGAGGCCGCAGATGCGGCCATTCGCGCGCAGAAACGGTTTGCGTAGGAGCCCACGTTGGGCACAGATGCAGAGAATGACGCATGTGCGAGGGCTGTTCCGCACATGTGGTTGGCGCAGAAGCGGGCAAGGGGCGCACCTGCGAGACCGCCGAAGCGGCCAAGTTGCCGTAGGTGCGGAAGGACTGGGCAAAGTCTATAAATGCGAGACTTTGCGATTTTGGCTTCATTTCATCATTTTGAGCTCGGATTTTGGAGATTTTGAGAGGGATTTTCATGTGGAATTTTTGGGTTAAGATCCTTGTGTCCATTTTTCTTCAATAATTATGTTTTCCCACTGATTTTCCACCTAGATAGTGTGTTTTTGAGGTGTAATTTGGGGGTTTGAAGATATGGATTTGGAGAGTTGGTTTTTTAGGATTTGAATGACCATTTGGCATAAGATTTTGGTAAATTTGTTATGGTTAGACTTGTGAGTGAATGGGCTTTAGGAGTTTGTGACTTTTGTCGGGTTTCGAGACGTGAGCCCGGGGGTCGGGTTTGGGCCGATTTCGGATTTTGGCTATAATTTCGTATTTTTCTTATGGAATTGATTCCTTTAGCCTATATTGATTGTATTGTATTGCTTGTGGCTAGATTCGGGACGCTTGGAGACCGATTTGAGGGACAAAGGCATTTTGGAGTAGATTTTAGCCCGGATCGAGGTAAGTAACACTTTCAGATTTGGTTCTGAGGGTTCGAAACCCCGAATTATGTGTTATGTGATTGGTATTGAGGTGACGCACATGCCAAGTGACGGGCGTGCGGGCGTGCACCATGAGAATTGTGACCTGGTCGATTCCACGACACTGTCTAGTGGTTCTATCTTGTTGATACCCGTGTTTTCATCATGTGATAAAGTAATTGAGCTGTCACTCATGCTAGATATCATGTTAAGGCTTTATGCCGATACTGTTGGGACCCATAGTGGTCGTTTCTTGCCGTTGCCTTACTGATTTCATTGATATTTTGTACTCAGTCATATTCATTCATTTCATTTCATATCATATCTCAGTCTCTGTTGTTAATTATTGATACATCATATCATTGTTTTCGGGCTAGTATCATGATATTGTGAGCCCGTGAGAGAGAGACTGGAGAGATTGCTGATTGAGTGAGGCCGAGGGCCTGATTATGAGTGAAATTTATGGGATCGGGCTGCACACCGCAACGGTTATACTGATTTATGATAGCGCTTGGGATAAAGGAGCATCTCCGGAGTTTGCACACACCCCCAGCTAGCGCGATTGATATTATTGAGGGATGGATCTTCCCTGGACATGGATCTTGTCCGAAGCATTTTATACTTGGAGATGGATCTTCTCCACGGGATGGATTTGCCCTACTCGGTACTGGGTGACTGATGGTCAGTGATGTTTATATTCCGGGATGGATCTTCCCGGGCTGTTTGGGCCTTATATAGTACCGAGTGATTAAGTAGTTGAGAGTTTGAGCACATGAGGCTGTCAGCATGGTGCATCATATACAACATGTGCATTGGCATGGTAGAAGTAGAGGAGTTATATTTTTCATATCATTCAGATTAATCCATTTTACTGTTTTAAGATATCTATCGAACTTGAAAGCATATCTACATTTCTGCACTGTTATTTTCTGTATTGAGTTGTGCCGGTTGAGTTCGTTTCTACTTTCAGCCCACAGTTTGGGATTTGTTACTTACTGAGTTGGTTGTACTCACGCTACATCCTGCACCTCGTGTGCAGATCCAGGTACTTCCGGTTACGGCGGCTGCTGATTGAGGAGACAGGATCTCAGAGACTATCGAGGTAGCTGCATGGCGTTCACAGGCCTTGACTCTCCCACATTATTTTTATCTGTACTTCAATTTTTATTCCTTAGATGCTCATGTACTCGGTGACACCCCGATTTTTGGGAGGGATTCGTATTGCGTTATGATTTTATTTCGATTTTTAAATGGTTTCTTAAATATTAATTGCTTCCGTTTTATTTTCAAAGTTTTTACTTGGTGACCTGGTTGAGTAGTTGGCTTGCCTAGTTCCACGATATGCGCCATCACGACGGTTGGTTTTGGGGTCGTGACACAAATAGCCCAAGGCTCCACACAACATATATAATATCTCTAAAACAACAAGGAAGAAAAATTAACTCAGCAAAAGACAACACCTTCTTTAGTCCATGTTTTTGATAAATATATTAATACCTCAATTTAAACTTATTTAATTAATTATTTGCATACGGAAAAATCCATAATATAATTATTTTCAGAAAATATCAAATCAACAAACACACAAATTTCACATAAAATTCCAAGTCGCAATCACACCAAATTATCATATAAATACAAACTCAACAAATAAAGAATGAGGCATGACAAATCAAGGAGTTACTAAGTTTTCACAATTTTCCAATTTAATATATAAGGGTGTCTACGAATATTTAATCGATATAGTTTGCATATATAAACCAAGTACGTACTCGTCACCTCGCGTACATGGTTTTTCAATCACACAATTTTCACATAAGACTCAATACCTAGGAAAAATTCCCCCACTCAAAGTTAGGCAAGATACTTACCTTTCCAAGTTAGGCCGATATTTCAAAATCGCCTTCTTGCTTGAATTGACCTACGTACACCTCAAATCTATCCAAATTAATTGTATAACTTCATTAAAATTCATCGGAAACAATTTCGGATAATAAAACGTCGACTTAAAATTTCACATTAAAAGTCAACCAAAGTCAACGCGGGGCCCGCCTCTTGGAACCTGACAGAATTTTTATGAAATACAAACACTCATTCCTATACAAGTTCAACCATACCAATTTAATCAAATTCTGATAACGAATCGACCTCCAAATCTAAAATTTTTCGTTTTTGAAAGATTTTGCAAAAATCTCAATTTCTTCCATCAAAACTCGAATTAAACGATGAATATAACCATAGATTCATGAAATATAATTACAAGGGAGTCAAGAACACTTACTTTAGTTGAAATCGTGAAGAAATCCTCAAAATCGCCCTTGAACTGAGCTCCAAAAATTCCAAAACGAAATGAAAGAGTCACTGATTTTTGGTGCCTTATGTTTCTGTCCATTTCCGCTTCTGTGGATAAATTGGTCGCATTTGCGGACTCGCTTCTGCGAGATAAATTCCGCTTCTGCAAAGGTGCACTGTCCAACCAAGGGTCGCACCTGCGGACAGAATGCCGCTTCTACGCAATCGCAGAAGCGATGGCCAAACACACACCTGTGAAGCTCGTCGCTTCTGCGAACCAGTGTGTCGCTCCTGCGATGCCTTCCCCAGCCCTAAACAATGTCGCTTCTGCGATCCAGCTTCCGCAGAAGCGAAAATATCAGCTGCTGCCCAGCACAATTTCAGCAACATAAAAATTCCATCAACTCCCTTTGTCCGAAATACATTCCGTTAACCTTTCAAAATCCATCTGAGGCCCTCGGGACCTTAACAAAATATACTAAAACGTCTTAAGCTATAATACGGACTTAGTCGAGGCTTCAAATCTTATCAAACAATGCCGAAATTACGAATCGCGCATCGAGTCGAATTATGAGTTTTCAAATTTTTCAACTTCTATATTTTGCGCCGAAGCGTATCAAATCAATTCGTAATCACTTCAATTTTTTCACATAAGTCATAAATGACGTAATGGAGATGTTTCAATTTTCGGAATCAAAATCCGACCTCGTTATCAAAAATTCAACCTTCGGTCGAACTTTCCAAAAATATTCTATTTTCCAACATTCGCCAAGATGCGTCGAATTGTCCTACAGACTTCCAAATCCAAATCCGGACGTACGCCTAAGTCCGAAATCACCATACGAAGCTATTGACATCATCAAAATTCGATTCCGGAGTCGTTTGCTCAAAAGTCAACTCTTCGGTCAACTCTTTTCATTTTAGCTTCTAAAATATGAATTGTTCTTTCAATTTAATTTTGAATCTTTCGAAAACCATCTTAAGTCGCTGAACGAGGCGTTAATTCTTAAAATGACAAGTCGGGTCGTTACATTCTCCCCCTCTTAAGACATACGTTCGTCCTCTAACGTGTCAAAAATTATTCTGAGGACATTAAATTACTGAGTGTATTCTTACACACATACTCGCGGTGATTCTACGTCATCGACATTTTAACATGGTCCGACAACACCATCTCAGTTGAGATTATTTCTTTTTACTACACTTATAAGCTTTAAAGCCAATTCCTTACACTCCAATCAATTTCAAAAGGCCTTATTATCACATCAACGTACAGTATTAGTTTCAACCGGCTATAGCAATTCGTGCCTAAGCACACATCATATGTATGCCATAACTACATCTCTGGTCATAATAGTTGTTTATACTTAATTTAAGCATCCTCAATTAATCTCATATTAACCAAAAATCTCGTTTCAAATTTTTGCAACACTGATAGCAACACGCGAGGCATGAAGATCTCATAATTATTTATCCCATTCAACGAGTCGCATTTAACGCCACCCCAGCACCCACCTTGTAGGCTAAAACTCAATATTTACAGCACGAATATGGCTAAATATGCACAAAAAATACATGCAAATATTATTAAATAAGCCTAACATGCATGACTCTCTATTAAATACTATAGTATAAATTTAATTTCACAAAGGGAGAATTTAAACTCATAAAATTTTCACTACAAGGGCCTCGTCCTTATATAACTTCCACCGCGGCTTGTAGCCCAGTTTAAATATTTCACATCATATCAAAATGCGAGGATCTCGTCCTCAACTCCGAATCACAAGTATTTTGCACATTGTGCCAACTGAATTTTTTTTAATAAATTCTGTAAATAATTTTCACAACACATAATGAACCCCATACCGGTAGGGCATATAATTCATAAAAGTATAATCAATTATCCCGATATTACATCAAAACCCGTTGTAGTGAGTTGTAAAAATTCACTTTTGAACTCATAGCCCACAATAATGTACAAAACAAAAATGATACACACGGGCTAACACCATAAAATCTCCCACAGGGATAAACACGGGAGTGGAGTACAAATTTACTAATCTACCATATAAGGAGCATGAAAGGAGTTCTCACCTCGATAATCGGAATCAAATCAAAATAAGAATAGTGCTCCTTTTATTGTAAATTAATTCATACCTGTAACGACACCATCTGGTGTGGTGGCCTCAACCATACCATAGTAAATATATCAACGAGCTAGGCCTCCCTCTCTAGGGCGCTCTCTACCCGCCTGCCCTCCACCTATAACTAGCTGTGCACGTGGGGTAGTAGCTGCATTGAGGCTCGTAGACTGAGTGTTCTACTGAAATCCACCCCTCCCAAGTCTGGGATAATCTCTCATGATGTGCCTAGTATCACCACACTCATAACAACCCCTCTGAGGTCGCGACTGCTCGTACTAAATTTGTGTCGGATAACTGGAATAACCACTGTAAGAATTTCGTCTCAGTGGTGTACTATAAGAACTTACTGGAGCACCCTGGGTAATCTGATGTGCGGACTGAGCGGGCCAACTGCTCGAGCCTCCACCATAATGAGTCATAGCTGAAGAGCAAAATCCACTGAACCCTCCAGAGCTTCGAGACCTTTTGGCCTCCTTAGACTCCTTTTCCTCACCTAGAACACCCTCAATCCTCCTCGCAATCTCCACAAATTATTGAAATGGAGTATCAGTTTGCAACTCTCGAGCCATGCATATTTTAAGATCATAATCGAGCCCTTCAATGAATTTGCGAACTCGCTCTCTAACTGTAGGAACCAAGATAGGTGCATGTCGGGCTAACTCACTAAACCTGATAGCATATTCTGACACTGTCTTGGTGCCTTGACGCAACCGTTCAAACTCTGTGCGCCATGCATCCCGGAGAGTCTGGGGAGCAAACTCTTTCAAAAACATTTTCGAAAATTGAGCCCAAGTTGGTGGTGTTTTATCGGTTGGTCTATCCTCTTCATAAGCTTGCCACCATCGATATGATGCTGCTCCTGACAACTAAAATGTAGTAAAGGAAACTCTACTCACTTCCACAATACCCATGGTGTGGAGAATACAGTTGCACTTTTCTAGAAATCCATGGCCATCCTCGGTAGTTGTGCCACTGAAGGTAGGTGGACTATACCTCTTAAATCTCTCAAGTCTCTTTTGTTCTTCTTTTGATGCCTCTGGTCTGACCTCAAGCTGAACCGGAATAATAGGTTGTACCGGTACTATACCCGGAACTTGACAAATATGAACCTGCTGCTCTGGAGTACGGGTGGTAGGAGTCTGAACTCCTCCCCCAATCTGTGAAATATTTGGTGAAACGGAGATCAATCCCGCCTGAGTCAATGTACCAAACATGTTCAGGAACTGTACTAAAGTTTCTTGAAGTCCGAGGGAAACAACAGGTGTCTCTGGTGCATGTCCCCCAACTAGAGAAACTGGCAGCTCCTCAACTGCCCCTATAACCGATATTCTAGCTATGACATATGCCCTTCCTCGGCCTCTACCATGGCTACGGCCTCTTGTGGGCCTAGCAGTATGCGTGGGTGTCTGCTTAGCTGACCCGGTAGCTCGTGTCCTCACCATCTGTGAGAGAATAGAGATACAAAGGCTCAAATTCCAAATTCAACACATTTTGCATGACCGAAATGAAAGAAGTAGAAATTTCCTAACAGTTCTGTAGCCTCTAGAAGATAACTACAAACGTCTCCATACCGATCTGCAAGACTCTACTAGACTCGTTCATGACTCGTAGAACCTATGAACCTAGAGCTCTGATACCAAATTGTCACAACCCAAAATTCCACCACAGGCGTCCTGATGGCACTTAGTCTCTAAGACTAAGTAAGTCGATTATAATTGCAATTCATGCCCTTTTTAATAGATAATCGAAACCAACAACGAAAATAATTACAAACAACCTTCTAAGATTAGAAATACTGAGTCACGACCTCTAACTAAATACATGAAATGATCTCAAGGATTGAATACTCAATAATTTTTGAATAATGATTAACAATACAATAAAATGGAAAGACTCCAAGGGACTGCGACGACCAAACAGCTCTACCTTGAATCCTTGCGATCCCACTCTAACTCTGTCCAAGTCCGATATCTCCAATACCTGGCTCTGCATAATAATGTGCAGAAGTGTAGTATGAGTACACCACAATTGGTACCCAGTAAGTATCAAGACTAACCTCGGTAGAGTAGTGACGAGGTACAGTCAAGACACTCACTAGTCTAATAACCTGTGCAATATAGTATACAAAAATAATAGAAAACAAATAGCAGTGATATCAACAATGATCAACTAGTGATGTAAACAGCAAGGTAGCAAGAACTCCATAAATATTGCTCAAACAGGTAATGAACACAAGTATAAGCAATAATCAAGTCCTTCAAAATATACATCTTTCATCTATAAGTTTTTTTCAATAGAAATCTCTAGAATATAATCCTTTCTAATAAATATATTTCGAAAATACCTTTTTTTCAATTAAATATCCTTCAAATATAATTCTTTCAAATAAATATCTTTCGAATATAATTCTTTCAAATAATATTTTGAATATAATCCTTTCAAATAAAAGTCACCTTGTGACACCTCATTTCATAATCATAAAATACGAGTCAACCCACTTTCATATTTTCACGGTACCTCGTGCCAATATCTCTATCACAACCGCACAGACAACTCATGTGCCAATATCATCATCATTTACTCATGGCACCTTGTGCCCACATTTCATATCACAACTGCACGGACAATTCACGTGCCAATAACATTTTTATTATATAACCACGATACCTCATGCCCATATTTCATATCATAACTGCATGAACAATTCACGTGCCAATAATGAATCCATCATATTTCTCTGGCACCTCGTGCCCATATCATAATCCGCCCGGCAATATCTACAGGCTCATAATTTCAACATATATCTGACTATTATCAAATTTACTGAATTTATAAAATAAATTGCACAATATATAAAAGAAGTCACAAGGAAATCATAACATCACATAAAATTCAGCAACGCATTAATCCCACATCATCACATATCACCCATGACAATAGCCACCCTTATACCTCTGCCCTGACAATATCAATAGCCACCCTTATCGCTCCTATAATAGACTCCATTATCGCTCTGTCCAGACAATATCCTAACACACATAACCACAGTGAAATATCACCCTTATACCCACATAATATCAATAGTGGAATGTCACCCTTATCCACCGCATATCAGTAACCCAAATCACACAACAATTTACATGGATATTACCACGACATCACAAAACAACAATTCATATTATAGATTGCCCATAGGCCACAACCAATTTCAAAGATACAACAAGATCAATTAATTTCACAGCAAATAGCCCAAGGCTCCACACAACGTATATAAAAATCCGAAAACAACAACAAGGAAGGAAAATTAACTCAGCAAAAGACAACACCTTCTTTAGTCCAAGTTTTTGATAAATATATTAATACCTCAATTTAAACTTATTTAATTAATTATTTGCATACGGAAAAATCCATAATATAATTATTTCCAGAAAATATCAAATCAACAAACACACGAAATTCACATAAAATTCCAAGTCGCAATCACACCAAATTATCATATAAATACAAACTCAACAAACAAAGAATGAGGCATGAAAAATCAAGGATTTACTAAGTTTTCATAATTTTTCAATTTAATACATAAGAGTATCTACGAATTTTTAACCGATAGAGTTTGTACATATAAACCAAGTACGTACTCGTCACCTCGCGTACATGGTTTTCCAATCGCACAATTTCCACATAAGACTCAATGCCTGAAAAAATTCCCCCACTCAAGGTTATACAAGATACTTACCTTTTCAAGTTAGGCCGATATTCCAAAATCGCCTTCTTGCTTGAATTGACCTTCGTACAACTCAAATCTATCTAAATTAATTGTATAACTTCATTAAAATTCATCGGAAATAATTCCGGATAATAAAACGTCGACTTAAAATTTCATATTAAAAAGTCAACCAAAGTCAACGCGGTGCTCGCCTCTCGGAACCCGACGTAATTTTTACGAAATCCGAACACCTATTTTGATACAATTTCAACCATATCAATTTTATCAAATTCCGATAAAGAATCGACTTCCAAATCTAAAATTTTCGTTTTTGAAAGATTTTACAAAAATCTCAATTTCTTCCATCAAAACTCGAATTAAACGATGAATATAACCATAGATTCATGAAATATAATCACAAGGGAGTCAAGAAAACTTGTTTGAGTTGAAATCGTGAAGAAATCCTCAAAAGCGCCCAAGAACCGAGCTCCAAAAATTCTAAAACAAAATGAAAGAGTCACTGATTTTTGGTGCCTTATGTTTCTATCCATTTACGCTTTTGCGGATAAATTGTTCGCATTTGTGGACTCGCTTTTGCGAGATAAATTCTGCTTCTACGAAGGTGCACTGTCCAGCCAAGGGTCGCACCTGCAGACAGAATGCCGCTTCTGCGCAATCGCAGAAGCGATGGCAAACGCTCACCTGCGAAGCTCGTCAGTTCTGCGACCCAGTGTGTTGCTCCTGCAATGCCTTCCCCAGCCCTGAACAATACGCTTCTGCAAGGAGCTGCCTCGCTTCTGTGATCCAGCTTCCGCAGAAGCGAAAATATTAGCTGCTGCCCAGCACAACTTCAATGACAGAAAAATTCCAGCAGCTCCCTTTGTCCGAAATCCATTCCGTTAACCTTTCAAAATCCATCCGAGGTCCTTGGGACCTTAACCAAATATACTAAAATGTCTTAAACTATAATACGGACTTAGTCGAGGCTTCAAATCACATCAAATAATGCCGAAATTATGAATCGTGCATCGAATCGAATTGTGAGTTTTCAAATCTTCCAACTTCTATATTTTGCGCTGAAGCGTATCAAATCAATCCGTACTGACTTTAATTTTTGCACATAAGTCATAAATGACGTAATGGAGATGTTTCAATTTTCGGAATCAAAATCCGACCTCGTTATCAAAAATTCAACCTTCGGTCGAACTTTCCAAAAATATTCTATTTTCCAACGTTCGCCAAAATGCGTCGAATTGTCCTACGGACTTCTAAATCCAAATCCGGACGTACTCCTAATTCCGAAATTACCATACGAAGCTATTGACATCATCAATATTCTATTCTGGAGCCGTTTGTTCAAAAGTCAACTCTCCGGTCAACTCTTTTCATTTTACCTTCTAAAATAAGAATTGTTTTTTCAATTTAATTTCTAATCTTTCGAAAACCTAAATCGACGGCACACACAAGTCATAATACATATTACGAAATTTCTCGGGACCTTAAGTCACTGAACGAGGTATTAATTCTTAAAACGACAAGTCGGGTCGTTACACGAAGCGGATAGCTAGCACAAAATACCATGGTGGTAAGCTCATGAAGTTCCTGTTTCTTCCTATGGATAATGCTTCCATGTTGTTTATTAACAAAATTTGCATACACAGTTTTCCGTTTGGCAAAAAGATACAACTCGACAATCTTAATCAATCCCCTGTATGTGCAAATAATTGAATTACAGAATTGGTACAATACAAATCGTGCTTAAAATGTACCACATTATTATTTAACTATTGTTACTTCTATGAAAACATAATTGTCTGACATTTCCTGTGCGAATTACAGGGGAAATGAGAACAAACAAATGCTAATGGAATACACAGTGAAGATTTAAATGGAGTCAACTTCATCACTTAATCTTGTAGCTGTTGACGAAGAAATATTATCTGTTTCAGCTATTGCTATGCAAACCTCCACCATGAGTTCATTAAATTACAAAATAAAATGCCGATAACTGCCACACCATACTCTGCCGTTGTGTATCTTTTATACGATATGGATAACTGTTCAATATGTTCTAATATGCTATTGTTCGTGTCGACCCAGTAACAATATGGTCTAAACAATATTAGACTATAAATTTTTGGAATAAACTCTTATGTTAAAGTTCAACTATTAAAAATCCTAAAGAAAAAGAATATCAAACAAGCTATATTTGTTCATTGAAGTTATATATCGTTCGCTTTACAATTAAATTTATTTTGAAATTCTTTTTAAAAGTCTGATCACTATATTACATCCTATTTATATCCTACGTCATCTTAATATTTGGGAAAGAGGCTGTTGACTCAAACAAATATATTCTAATATCAAACACAATAGTTTTCACAATTTAGTTTTACATAAAATTAGTTAACTAATTTTTACATTTTATTGTCACAACACACTCCTCATGAGGTTTTACTAATTATGCAACTTTGTATTATTTCGCTGTTGAAAATTATATGCAATTAACAATTGATGATTTAGCAGGTTCCATTGCTTATGTTATGAACATAAAGCTAACGACTTGTTTCATTATTTACATTTTGCAGGCGAAAACGTTTTACGTCGAAGGAGAAATTTCGCTACCTGAGCATTTCCAACGATTTTATCTGCTAGGTAGTTCTGAATGTAACCATCTTGTTCGGAGCAAAATAAAAAGAGAGGTTCAATGCATAAATTGCAGGCTGCAACGAATGTTAATTCCAAGGTATCAACTGCTACTAATAAGATGATGCCATTGGTAATATTTGATATTGTGTACCATCCATTCTACCTCAACTAAAATAATTTATAACATACCACATCATAGGTACCACTTTGAGGTAGAAATTACAGACGAAACTGGCACAACTACAGCAACAATGTCTGAAGGTTTGGCCAAAAGAATGTTGTCAATGAGAGCTGAACATATATATGATATCGTTAGTGTTAAGGTACATACACATACAACACTGCAGTTAATATAAGCCAACAAAGTTAATATAATACTCTTATGGTTAACACATAAACGTAAGCTTTGACAAGTCCATTATTTTTACTATCTCTTTGCAGAATGAGTTATTCCCTATTACCCATATCAATCGATAACTTGCAGATAAACTCTTCAGAGTTTAGCTACAGAGGTCATCATCTAGAACCCCAGACAAAAATGCAAGTTCTCTGGTCCTTTTATCATACAATGAAAAACCAACCATGTTTCTACCAAAAGAGTCAACATCTGTGGCTGGTGCCGAGGGAACTATGGAAGAAGAGTCAATACTTATGACTGATACAAAAGGAACTAAGAAACAAAAAAAAAGGAACCAAGTACTCTACCAAAGCCACACTCAAGGCTAGAAATTCAAATATCATATTTTACTATGTACTAATTTTCTTAAAATAGGTAGTGATGTTCGCGCAGATGGTATGCGATGTACAAACGCATTTTGACAGATCATACCGATCTTTTAACAAGGTTTAGATAGTTGGCCGCCTTAACAAAGTGTTTCACATTTTTTGCGTAAATAGTTCTAAGTAGTGTGTGCCTATGTTTGTGAAGGCAATTGGTATTACTTTTTGGATATTGGAGTGGCCTCCAGATGTTGTGCAATGACATCTTATAATTAGAATGCATGTACATTTTTGAAAGTTTACTACGTTTATCACATGGTATTTTCCTTTATACTACTGATGTCTGCTCTTACTATTTAACAAAGGAATTACACATGTATCATTTACATAATTTTAATTTTAGTTCAGTTATAAAAATTCGTGGCAACGTTTAAACACAATTCACTATCACTAAAATATTGATAAATAAGAATTTTTTCTTAGCTGAAGTATTTATTATTTAGCATCAGTAAATACTTTAAAATTTATTTTATATAAACTACGTCATTGTGCGCAGGCTATAAAACGACCAGCTAGACTATATTTGAAATGCAAATTAAAAGGTGAGACAAGCGGTCACTTTCCTTCGGATTTAGCTACCTTGATTTTTTATTTGTATAATATTTGTGTGTTTGTCAAAGCTACATTTTCAGACAGAAGCTAAAGGCCAAAGAATTTCAACGCATCTTATGATAACTTATGATGGAGTAAAGGTAATGTCCAATAGATTGCCTTTATCTCAAATTTGCTGAGAAAGTAATTTACTTTCTTAAATTATCTTACGACCAAGGTTTGTTAGCTATAATTATAATCATATTTATCGATCTGATATAAATATTTACTGAATTTCTACACTATTCAGATGAAGTACAAAGTTTAGATGGACTCATTTGGTCATCTTTTTGCAATATTGGTAACGCCGTCTTCTGCCAGCTGCGCTTTCACTCTGTCAAGGTAAGTATATGAGTTTAAAAATTCTCACACTGCTACATTCTATCTACTACTAAAATAAAAACAGACCCAAATTTCTTTGTGCACTAAAAAGAAGTGAATTCAAACGTAATGTTGCTTCCCAGTAAAACCCAATACAAATAAAAAGTCTTTTTCCTGGGTTGGGATCATTGATATGAAAAAGTTTTTGGTTGCTATCATACTAGAGGTACAATGAAAGTAACCGACTTCCAATATGCTAAATATTTTCCCATATCTGTTGCATTTCTTAATTTTCTATTGAAGTATCTCAGTATATTTTAATGCTCTGATCAGTCTTACTAATAGGATATTAGAAAGTATCTCAAACAGTTGTTGAAAGTATTGCTATTCATGTTATATGTATTAGTTTCCTTGAGTTCCTTACTTACCTTAATGAATTACACGTGCTTCTAATAAAAAGCTTATGATTTTTACAAGCTTTCATATATATCAGTTAAATTTCTTTACATGAATATTACTGGGAGTTACATGTTTAGTTGTTGAAACGTTATAAAAGATATACAAAAATAATTTCATTCCAATCTGTGCCTTCTTTACCTTAGCAACCAAGAAAGAATATTTTGGTTTTGAATTGTCATGGATCCATGAAAAAGTTAAAACTAAAATAACGGAGTTGCTGCTTAAGTTTTAGCTGCCTTTTAAATGCAACATAAACTGAAAGAGTCATATCATCTTTAATGTTGCTTTAGGATATGTGATGGTTTCTGTGACCACTTTTAGTCTTAGACTTTCTATTGTCGTTTGGCTCATATTTTTTCTTTAAAATATTTCTAGAACATAATAATTAGATCTACGTTTCCTGCATACCTATTCGAAAGTGCTTGTATCATCTCAAGAGTAGATATTTTTTAGAAACTAGACAACTCATACACCTCTGAAGGGAAAGGCCTACAACCAAATGATGGAATGCCTAGGAATTACTAATTTATTTCTTTCTTACGTTACCTTTATGTAACAACCTGGCCGATAATTTTGAGAATTTAAGTTCAGTTCGGAAGCATAAGGTCTTGAGCAGCTTCGTTTTATGTGTATTGAATTGCATGCGTGCTCGAGTTCAGTTACCAGATGATTCAGAGTCAAATCGAAAGAAGGATTCTAGTTTTGGAAGCTTAAGCGGTAAGAATTGACCGAAATTTGACTTTTATGTAAACGACTCCAGAATAGGTTTTGGATGATTTCAACAGCTTCATATGGTAATTTTGGACTTAGGCGTGCGTCCAGATTTAGATTTGGAGGTCCGTAGGGTGATTTTAAGCATTTCGGCGAAAGTTAGAAAAGTTAAAGTTTGGAAGGTAGAGAGGTTTGACCAATAGTTGACTTTGGTGATATCAGGGTCGGAATACAATATCGAGAGTTGGAACAGTTCCGTTATGTCATTTGGGACTTGCCTGCGAAATTTGACGTCATTCCGGGTTGATTTGATAGGTTTCGGCACGAGTTTTTGAAGTTGGAAGATTTGAAAGTTCCTAAGTTCGATTCATGACTCGATTTGTAGTTTCGGCAATGTTAGATGTGATTTGAGACCCCGAGCGAGTTCGTGTTAGGTTATAGAACTTGTTTGTGTGTTTAGACGGGGTCCCGAGGGCCTCAGTTGTTTTTCGGATGGGCTACAGGTCAATTTCTTCTATTTTTGGACTGCTGGTTTCTGCCATCTGCTTTCCTTAATCGCGTTCGCGTCACTTCTTCCGCGTTCGCGTAGTGCAATTTGTGGAGAATGAATTATTGTTTTTCGCGTTCGCGTGATTCTATTCGCGATCGCGAAGGTCTGCTTTTCCCTTCTTCGCGTTCGCACCCGTCTCTTTGCGTTCGCGTAGCTCAGTTCCTGGGCCATCAATTTCCTTATTTGTGATCGCATATGTTTGTTCGCGATCGCGTAGCACTAATTCCGGGCAGTAATTATTTCTTCTCCGCATTTGCGAGCTTGTATTCGCGTTCACGAAGCACTTCATGGCAGCCTCATTTTTCTTCTTCGCGAACGCGATCCTTCCTCCGCGTTCGCGATGCATAATCATCTGGGCAGAATATAAGATCTTCAAATCGAGGGTTAGGCCATTTTTATCATATCTTGACTTGTAGAGCTCGGTTTTGAGCAATTCTTTGTGGATTTTTCAAGCAAATCGATTGGGTAAGTGTTCTTCACCTAGAATTTATTATATTTCATGATTATATCTTTATTTTTATCATTTAATTTGTGTTTTGAGTTGAGAAAAATAGAGGTTTTTGAAGAAAATTTCCAAATGTAAAGTCACGATTTGAGGGACGAATTGGTATCGGAAATTGATAATTTTAGTATGGTTGAACTCATATCTGAATGGGTGTTCGGGTTTTGTGAAATTTGTCGGGTTCTAAGTTGCAGGCTCGGGGGTCAATTTTTAGAATTTAATAAAGATTGAGGCTTTATGGTCCAGAATAGTTTCTTATGAGTTTTATTTGTGCTTTGAAGTTATTTTTGTTAGATTTGAGCCGTACGGAGGTCATTTCACCCGAGAAGTTCATTTTAGAGTACAAGTCTGTCTTCTTTGAGGTAAATATCTTGCCTAACCTTGTATGGGGGAACTACCCATTAGGATTTGAGTCTTCTATGCTAATTGTATCTTGTGAAGTCCATGTACGCGAGATGACGAGTACGTGCTCGGGCTTATTTGTAAAAAGTTGGCCTTTTAGGGTTCTTAGGTTCTTGTATTCACTGATTATGCAGTTGTTATATTATGAATACGTCTCTTAATTACTAGTTTCACCTCTACCTGCTTTAATTAGAATTAATTGCTTCATGATCCACTCTTGTTGCTTATTTGATTCATTTGTCCCTTAACTGATATTGTTATCTCTTCTATTGCCATGTTATCCTTTCCTAACTGCTTATCTTTATTTGAAGATATAATTTTCTCTTTTATAATTGTTCACCCTTAATTGAGGCTATGATTATCTTTCTGCTGCTTATCCTTATTGAATTTGTTGTATCTCTTTCCTAATTACCCAACCTTAAAAGAAGTTAGATATCCTATAATTTAGTTGACTTGTCCTTATTTGGAATTATTCAACTTGTGTTAGCTCTCTCGTTGTCGAACTGTATATTGTGGACCGTTGTTACATAGTATTTCCTTTCTTGTTGAGCTGTTCTTATTATGACTAGCATTCTCTATTATGGTTACTCTTTGTGAATTAGTTCCTCCGTTTCTTTGAGTTCTGGAATTTCTGAGTTGACTTATTTGTCGTACCCTTGTATTATTGTCATTGTTGTTGTTGTACTTGTTGTTGTGATGCACGAGGTTTCTACCGTGTGAGTGTTATTGGGTTGCACGAGGTTCCTGCCATGCTATTATTACTATTGATATTTGCACATGCGGCGTGACAAGGCGGGAAATATATATGTGGGTTGCGCATATGGAAAGATAAGGTGGGAACATTATTGTGCACGTGTGGTGAGACAAGGCGGATATTTACTTTACTAATTGAACACGTGACGAGACAATGTGGGCTGTGTCAGGGATTGATTTGTGATGGCCTGGGGGCATTCTTGTTGTTGATATTTGTGTAATGGTATACTTACCTGTGTGAGCTTTATCTTGTGGAAAGTTGTGGGAAAACATTCTACGTGCTGTCCATTTATTTTCCTATACTTACTAGCTGACATGAACTATGTTAGGACACTTGCACAAGCATACACGTAGTTAAGCACTCTTATCGGTTAAGAGGTTTTCTTGATATTATTGAGTATAGATGCACAACCTTGTTTACTTGCCTTCTATGTGAGAATGACTCTATTTGGCACGTGAGTCGTCAGTGCGGTTATAAATTGTAATGAGAGCACAGGATGCCAAGTGTTAGGGTTCAGGAATTGTGACCCGTGAGTTGTGAATATTCTGAGGTTCGGTACCTCGTGGAGGTTATTGTCTAAAACCCGGTGTGGAAACGGTCATTTTGTTGAGTTATTATTTGACTTTCATTTATTTGTGATCACCGAATTTAGAACGTGTTTCCGTACATCTACTATGTCATTATTATGGTATTCCGCTGATAATTGTTGTTTTCCTTTCTTACTGCAACTACCGTATTATTTTTCATTTCGCGTAGCCTTCATGTAGATATCATACTCTATTGTTCCTATACTCATACTACACTTCTGCACATTTTTGTCCAGATCCAGGTATTTCGAAATCAGTTGATCATTAGCTAGCTGTGCGAATTGTTGCTGTGGAGACTCAAGGTAAACCTGCTACTATGTTCGCAGGCTTCGGAGTCACCTTCTAATTTGTATTCACACTGTTTACTTTATTTCAAATAGTTATATTTAGAAAATTATAGCAAACTTTATAGAGTTTATGACTTGTACTATCGGTTTTGGGAATTGTAAATTTTATAGAGGTTTCTATTTCATAAATTGTTAGATGTTATTTAATCATTGTTGTTATTCGGCTAATGTTAGGCTTACCTAGTCCCTAAGACTAGGTGCCATTACGACACCCAACAGAGGGAAAATTGGGTCGTAACAAGTTGGTATCAGAGCTCTAGTTTCATAGGTGCTACGAGTCATAAGCGAGTTTAGTAGAGTCTTGCAGATCGGTGCGGAGACACATGTTCTTATCTTCGAGAGGCTACAAAACTATTAGGATAGCTTCACTTCCTTCATTCCTATCGTGCGAGTTTATTGATCTTAAAGTTTGAGCTTTTATTATTCCATTCTCTCACTGATGGTGAGGACACGAGCTGCAGTTACCGATGATGCTGCTCTCGGAGCAGGTGTTGCTAGGGGCAGGGGCAGAGGCTGACGAGGAGCACGTGCTGTAGCTAGGGCACCTAAAAGAGCAGCAGTTCAGGAACCGCCGGTAGTTCCAGTTGGGGGGCAGGTACCGGAGGCACCTGCTGTTACTCCCGAACTTCAGGAGACCTTACCACAGTTCCTGAGCATGCTTGGTACATTGGCTCAGGCGGGGTTGATTCCGGTTGCACCAGCTACTTCACAGATCGAGGGAGGAACTCAGACTCCCGCCGCCCACACTCCAGAGTAGTGAGTTCATGTTGGTCAGGTTCCAGGTGTCATGGCGACACAGCCTGTGGTTCCAGTTTAGCCCGTGGTTAGGGGAGAAGCATCTGAGGAAGAATAACTTAGACTTGAGAGGTACAAGAAGTACCACCCTCCTACCTTTAGTGGATTGGCGACAGATGATGCCCAGGGTTTCCTGGAGGAGTGTCACCTCATTCTTGGTACTATGGGTATTGTGGAGACCAGCGGGGTTGTTTTTGTTACGTTCCAGCTCATGGGAGCCACTTATCAGTGGTGGCGGGTGTATGAGTTGGGTAGCCTGGACGAGACAGCTTCACTTACATGGGTTCAGTTTTCAGAGATGTTTCGGAGAGAGTTTGTACCTCAGTCCCTTCGCGATGCATAGCGTGCGGAGTTTGAGCAGCTGCACCAGGGCACTATGTCAGTATCAGAGTATGCTGTTAGATCCAGTGATTTGGCCAGACATGCACCTGCTTTGGTCGCTACAGTTAGAGAGCGTGTCCGTAGATTCATTGAGGTGTTCAAGCATGATATTCGTTTCAGCATCGTTCGGGAGTTAGAGTCGGATGTTTCATTTTAGCAGGTGGTAGGGATCGCTCGCCGAGTAGAGGGCATGTGGGATCAGGAGAGAGAGGACATGCGGGGCCATGAGAGAGAGGACAGACGAGGTCAGGAGAGAGATGACTGGGAGTCTAGGAGGCCTCGTAGACTGGAGAGATCTACTGGTCCTTATTTTGGAGGCAGGGTACGACATGGTAGAGGTTTTATGGGTCAGCCAGTTCAGTTTGCACTTTAGGCTTCGTACGGTGTTTCGAGTACTCATGAGTCTCAGAGTATCTGTACTGCATAGTTCCCACAGCCACGTCAGCAGAGGGGTTGCTTTGAGTGTGGAGATACCAGCCACATGGTGAGAGATTGTCCCAAACTCCGGACAAATATGTCACAACGGGGTATTCAAGCGAGTAGAGATTCGCCCTAGATGGGGATGCCCAGCCCGTTGATGTGTTTCATATAGTAGGCTTGAGGCCGCTATGCTAGATGATGCCATACAAGTATACTTTTGATTTGTTATAGAGGGGCACCATTCGTATTTTGATTCGGTTCTGCTTATCGGGGTGAGTCCCCTTATTTGTTGTTCCACCTATGGGTGAATTCATGACTTAGTATTCTATATATGTGTTTACCCCTGTTAGGAGATTCTATGAGTGGTAGCCCGTGTCTATCGTTTGTTTTTATTCATTATTGAGAGTTACAAGGCTAGAAGTGAATTTCTGTTGTCCATTATGGTAGGTTTGATGTGATTCCTGAGTAATTTAGTTACGATTTGTGATTTGATACTCTACCGGGGTGAGAGTTCAGTAAGTGTTGTGATTTTACTAGCAGAATTGAGTTAGTGGAAGGTTTCAATTAGTATGATATGTATTCGACTTATGATTCTGAGTTGAGGGTGAGACCCTCGCGATTCCATGTGATTTGATATGTTTGAGCCGGGTTGCGTGCAACGGTGGAAGTTATATCAGGATAAGATCCTTGTGATTTATTCATATACTTTAATTTTTCCTTTTAAATTGATTTGTAGGACGATACTCATAGAGAGTTGTGCCTGCCGGGCTTGTTTGATATTTCTCTTATGTGTTTCTCTTTACATATTCAGTCATTTTCGTTCTATGCTTCTTGAGTTTTAGCTTGCAGTGTATGTGTCCGGTGGTGTTAGTTGTGACTTGTTGATTCAGGTGTACAATTAAGAGGTCTTCATGTTTCCTGCATCATTGTTAGTGTTGTGGAGGTTTGAAACAGGGTTCTAACGGATATGGGGCTAATTGCCGGTGCTGGATTTGATTACGGACAACTATTGTGATCAGAACTATTATTATGGGCCTATGTGTGATGTGTCATGTTGTGTGGGTGTAGGCATAAGTGGTTGCAGCTAGTTGGGACTGATACCGGGTGTAGATTTAGAATCGGGTCTTTAGAAGACGAGCGAATGGTGGAAATGTTGACTCTAAGGCTTATTGATGTTGGCGGAAGGGATAAATTACAGTTGAGATGGTGTCGTCGGGCTTATGTGGATTGGGGTGACGTGGGGTCACCCGCGAGTATATGTTGGATATGTGCATTCAGTGATTTGAACACGTTGATGCGATTCTTGGCACGTTCGAGGATGAATGTTTGTTTAAGAAGGAGAGGATGTAACGACCCGGCCGGTCATTTTGAGAATTTAAGTCCCGTTCGATAGCATAAGGTCTTGAGCATCTTCGTATTATGTGTATTGACTTGCGTACGTGGTCGAGTTCAGTTACCGGATGATTCAGAGTCAAATTAGAAGAAGGATTTTAGTTTTGGAAGCTTAAATGAAAAGAGTTGATCGGAATTTGACTTTTATGTAAACGACTCCGGGACGAGTTTTGGATGATTTCAACAGCTTCGTATGGTGATTTTGGACTTAGACGTGCGTCCAAATTTGAATTTGGAGGTCCGTAGGGTGATTTGAAGCATTTCGGCGAAAATTGAAAAATTTGAAGTTTGGAAGGTGGAGAGGTATGACCAATAGTTTACATTGGTGATATCGGGGTCGGAATGCAATTCCGAGAGTTGGAACAGCTCCTTTATGTCATTTGGGACTTGCCTGCAAAATTTGAAGTCATTCCGGGATGATTTGATAGGTTTCGGCACGAGTTTTTGAAGTTGAAAGATTTGAAAGTTCATAAGTTTGATTCATGGCGCGATTTGTAGTTTCGGCATTGTTGGATGTGATTTGAGACCCCGAGCGAGTCCGTGTTAGGTTATAGAACTTGTCTGTGTGTTTAGACGAGGTTCCAAGGGCCTCGGGTGTGTTTCGGATGGGCTACAGTCCAATTTCTTCTATTTTTGGACTGCTGGTTTCTGCCATCTGGTTTCCTAAATCGCGTTCGCGTCACTTCTTCCGCGTTCGAGTAGTGCAATTTATGGAGAATGAATTATTGTTCTTCGTGTTCGCGTGATTCCATTCGCGATCGCGAAGGTCTGCTTTTCCCTCCTTCGCGTTCGCACCCATCTCTTTGCGTTCGCGTAGCTTAGTTCCCGGGCCATCAATTTCCTTATTTGCGATCGCATATGTTTGTTCGCGATCGCGTAGCACTAATTATTTCTTCTCCGCGTTTGCGAGCTTATATTCGCGTTCGCGAAGCACTTCATGGCAGCCTCATTTTTCTTCTTCGCGAATGCGATCCTTCCTCCGCGTTCGCGATGCATAATCATCTGGGCAGAATATAAGATCTTCAAATCGAGGGTTAGGCCATTTTTATCATATCTTGACTTGTAGAGCTCGGTTTTGAGCGATTCTTTGTGGGGTTTTCCAGCAAATCGATTGGGTAAGTGTTCTTCACCTAGAATTTATTATATTCCATGATTATATCTTTATTTTTATCATTTAATTTGTGTTTTGAGTTGAGGAAAATGGAGGTTTTTGAAGAAAATTTTCCAAATGAAAAGTCATGATTTGAGGGACGAATTGGTATCGGAAATTGATAATTTTAGTATGGTTGAACTCATATCGGAATGAGTGTTCGGGTTTTGTGAAATTTATCGGGTTCTAAGGTGCAGGCTCGGGGGTCAATTTTTAGATTTTGATAAAGATTGAGGCTTTATGGTCCAGAATAGTTTCTTATGAGTTTTATTTGTGCTTTGAAGTTATTTTGGTTAGATTTGAGCCGTTCGGAGGTCATTTCACCCGAGAAGTTCATTTTAGAGTACCGGTCTGTTTTCTTTGAGGTAAGTATCTTGCTTAACCTTGTATGGGGGAACTACCCCTTAGGATTTAAGTCTTCTATGCTAATTGTATCTTGTGAAGTCCATGTACGCGAGGTGACGAGTACGTGCTCGGGCTTATTTGTAGAAAGTTGGCCTTTTAGGGTTCTTAGGTCCTTGTATTCACTGATTATGCAGTTGTTATATTATGAATACGTCTCTTAATTATTAGTTTCACCTCTACCTGCTTTAATTAGAATTAATTGCTTCATGATCCACTCTTGTTGCTTATTTGATTCTTCTGTGCCTTAACTGAAATTGTTATCTCTTCTATTGCCATGTTATCCTTTCCTAACTGCTTATCTTTATTTGAAGATATAATTTTCTCTTTTATAATTGTTCACCCTTAATTGAGGCTATGATTATCTTTCTGTTGCTTATCCTTATTGAATTTGTTGTATCTCTTTCCTAATTGCCCAACCTTAAAAGAAGTTAGATATCCTATAATTTAGTTGACTTGTCCTTATTTGGAATTATTCGACTTGTGTTAGCTCTCTCGTTGTCGAACTGTATATTGTTGACCGTTACATAGTATTTCCTTTCTTGTTGAGCTGTTCTTATTATGACTAGCATTCTCTATTGTGGCTACTCTTTGTGAATTAGTTCCTCCGTTTCTTTGAGTTCTGAAATTTCTGAGTTGACTTATTTGTCGTACTCTTGTATTATTGTCATTGTTGCTGTTGTACTTGTTGTTGTGATGCACGAGGTTTCTGCCGTGCGAGTGTTATTGGGTTGCACGAGGTTCCTGCCATACTATTATTACTATTGATATTTGCACATGCGGCGTGACAAGGCGTGATATATATATTTGGGTTGCGCATGTGGCAAGATAAAGTGGGAACATTATTGTACACGTATGGCGAGACAAGGAGGGCATTTACTTTACTAATTGAACACGTGATGAGACAAGGTGGGCTGTGTCAGGGATTGATTTGTGATAACTTGTGATGGCCTGGGGGCATTCTTGTTGTTGATATTTGTGTAATGGTACACTTACCTGTGTGAGCTTTATCTTGTGGAAAGTTGTGGGAAAATATTCTACGTGCTGTCCATTTCTTTTCCTATACTTACTAGCTGGCATGAACTATGTTAGGACACTTGCACAAGCATACACGTAGTTAAGCACTCTTATCGGTTAAGAGATTTTCTTGATATTGTTGAGTATAGATGCACACCCTTGTTTACTTGCCTTCTATGTGCGAATGACTCTATTTGGCACGTGAGTCGTTAGTGCGGTTATAAATTGTAATGAGAGCACAAGATGCCAAGTGTTATGGTTCAGGAATTGTAACCCGTGAGTTGTGAATATTCTGAGGTTCGGTACCTCGTGGAGGTTATTGGCTAAAACCCGGTGTGGAAGCGGTCATTTTGTTGAGTTATTATTTGACTTTCATTTATTTGTGATCACCGGATTTAGAACGTGTTTCCGTACATCTACTATGTCATTATTATGGTATTCCGCTGATAGTTGTTGTTTTCCTTTCTTACTGCAACTACCGTATTATTTTTCATTTCGCGTAACCTTCATGTAGATATCATACTCTGTTGTTCCTACACTCATATTATACTTCTGCACATTTTTGTTCAGATCCAGGTGTTTCGAAGTCAGTTGATCATTAGCTAGCTGTGCGAATTGTTGCTGTGGAGACTTAAGGTAAACCTGCTACTATGTTCGCAGGCTTCGGAGACACCTTCTGATTTGTATTCACACTGTTTACTTTATTTCAAACAGTTGTATTTAGAAAATTATAGCAAACTCTATAGAGTTTATGACTTGTACTACCGGTTTTGGGAATTGTAAATTTTAAAGAGGTTTCTATTTCATAAATTGTTAGATGTTATTTAATCATTATTGTTATTCGGCTAATGTTAGGCTTACCTATACCCTAAGACTAGGTGCCATCATGACACCCAACAGAGAGAAAATTGGGTCGTGACACTTTAAGACTTAGATTAATGTGGCAATGTTTTGTCTCTTCTCTTCATAAACTACTCTTTTTATCTTATGCATCACCTTTTACACCATGTATTATTAGTTTCTTCTTCTTTTTCTTTTTCAAACAATGAAGTTGTTCAACATTACTCTAGATAGCTACCTGACGAAATTTCTAATTTCTTAACTGTGTAATCTCGAGACAGATATACAAACAAAATTGTCATTCTCGCAGCATCTTTGCCCTTATTCATTACTACAAACATATTGCACTCCAAGTCACCATGCAGATTTAGAGCTACCACTCTTGACTACTGCACAAATAGAGACCACTGATAGTATCAGCAAAATCATCTGCTAATCTTTTCTGACAAATAAAAATAAGTTTAGACTACAAATTGTTGGGTCCATGTGAAGCATCGGCAAAATTATCTAATGTAATATAGTTGTGGTTGTCATCTTTGTTTTTGACTTTTCGTTGGTTTAAACGGTAAAAATGCAAAAAATAGTTTTAATTTTTTTCTTTGATGTTTAGATATTAATTAATCTTTATTAGTTGTACTTATGGGTGTACATAGGTCGGGTTGGTTCGGATTTTTCAATTATCAAACCAAACCAATTGTATCGGGTTATTAAATCTAAAGACCAAACCAAACCAATAAAATTCAGGTTTTTTAATCTCGTTTTTTTCGATTTTTTTGGGTTTTTGAATTTTTTCGAGTTTTTTTAATAAAGTTTTCATAGCAAAAAATATAGAATTTGTGCTCCAAATATTTATTTAATTCTAGTAAGACATAACTATATAAGGTATTTTTCAAGAAAATAACATAAACTATGAGATGAGCCATGATATTGTACTAAAATATTCAACAAAAAAGATAATAAAAGTACATAAAACAAATATTACTAATAAGACATAATTAAAATAAACATAATCTAAAATTACTAAGTTGCTAAAATAAATACGACTAATAAGTACTATTATTTACATGACTAAACACTACAAAAAAATAACTTATGCATTTTTATCTAAATTATGAAAAAACCAAAGATATCCAACACTATTATAATTGCTAGTACAATTGAATTGAATATCTTTTGTTAGCATTAATATTGATCTGATTTTGGTTTGAGATTTATTTGAGTTACTAATATTTATGGACGATAAAACTTATTGGAACATTCAAAAATTATAAGTCCTTTAAATAATACGTTAAAAGATAAAATTATGAATAAGTTTAAGAAATATCTATAACTACACTATAACAAGTTTTTTTTTAATGTATTAAATATATTTAAAACTTTTATACATGTAATGTCATGTTGGTTTGGTTTCGATTTGATTGTTTTTAGTTAAAATCAAACCAAACCAATGATGGTTGAGTTTTGTTTTCAAACACCAAACCAAATCATAGTCGAATTTTTTTTCTCGGTTTGACTCGCATTATCGATTTGGTGGGGTTTATCAGTTTTTTTTGCACACCCCTAATTGTACGTATTTTAACACAACTTAACACTTTTAAACTGTGCTCATTTTTATTATGGCATATTAGTGGTACTTGTTTTATGGAGCTATAATTGTTGCATCTTACCGGGAGAAAAAAATATCTGGAGCACTAGTTACATGATTTGCGCTAGGAGACCTTACTGGAAAAAACTTTGAAAAAATCATATCAAATCGAAAAATTCAAGACCACAAAATTCGACTTTTGTTGGTTTGATTTGGTCTATAAATATTAAAAACTTTACATAATGAATTTAATTTGATAAATAAAAAATCTGAATTAACACGGCCTATGTACACCTCTACTAACCAGTATATAATTACACAGTTCAAGACTTCAAGGGAATTAATTGGAAGATAGGGACTAATGACAAAACTAAATACGCGATGATTAGCTGACAACAAGGTACGAATAGACCCAGAATGTAATGAAGGATAAAATTGAACAATTACTATTTACCCTTATCATTAATTACTCATTTTTAAAACTATTTTCAAAAACTTTTTGAAATGCTTTCGTTATTAAGGATTATATAATAAAATACATACTATAATTATTATTTCTTTAGAGACGTAAAAATTTCAAAGTGGACAAGTAAAAGTGAATGGAGGGAGTATAGTAAAAAAGCAAATTTGAATATTTTTCCTAATAACGTTTCTATAATAACAATTATAACTAAACCAGTCAAAGGTTGTTATTGACTTAAAATTCGAAACTACAGGAGACTAAAGATACGTTTTCTTGTTAATTACGAGTAGTAATAATCTTTTTTACGCATAATCATTAAAACCCTCAAATATACTGGAATACTTCAAGCCTATGCATGGCGACACATACCTGCATGTTATATGTGGACGTTTAATTTAATCTGAAACTCGAGGTGGGGTAGGAGATATGAAAAGGAGAAATATTGGAAAAAAGGGATAAACGTGAGAAAAGCTCAGCATGATCAATAGCTAATCAAAATCATGAAATTAATTAGTTATCTAAATGCAGAAGGGTTGTGAGACGAATAAAAAAATTAAACTTTTCGACTTTAAAGTTCTGAATTTGTTAACAATATTCAACAACTTAGTATTTTTACTTTTTAA
The DNA here is from genome assembly GCF_000390325.3 of Nicotiana tomentosiformis. NCBI lineage: Eukaryota > Viridiplantae > Streptophyta > Magnoliopsida > Solanales > Solanaceae > Nicotiana > Nicotiana tomentosiformis. Next base: position 40,867,093 of record NC_090823.1, read on the forward strand.
GATTTTTTAATATATAATTGGGAAACTACCAGCTATGTCCTTTTATAAGTAGCTTATTACAAAAACTGATCAATTCATTAAATATTACTAATATTAGCCAAATGTTATCAATATTATTAGCCAATTAGCTATTTATAGCCAAAAAAAAGGATCAAATTTTTGCTTTCTTTTAAGTGAGTGTTTGGGTACATCTTAAGGAGTTTGAATCTCAGTTTTGGGATGATTTGACGGAGTTTTGAGGTGGTTTGTTTCAAAAAGTTCGAAGTAGAAGATGAAACATGAAAAATGATGTGTATCACATATGTATCATATTTATTTTAAATGTGTACCACATGTATATCCATGTATATCTATGTGTGTGATACATGGCGAACATATATTGCATATGAATTTTTTGAACTCGATTTTAACTACGAATTTTGATACCAAATAAGTCCAAATCATCTCCAATTTTCCTCAAAATTTGTATATTGACTCATATATATATATATGTTTTCAATGATTTTCAACCATACCCATTGAAAAAAGTATTTTTTTTGCTTAGATTTTTGGAAACATCTTTATATATATATATATATATATATATATATATATATATATATATATATATATATATATATATATATATCACCCTGTTTGCTACCTCATCCATAAAATTTTCTTTCCGTTTTGCATCTACTATTGTTGATCACACTTAAAAATATAGAAGGAGATCTTTGCTTGTGATTCTTGGAGAGAAAAAACCTTATTTATTTGGATTTTCAATTTTTATATGTATTTGACTAGTTTTGATAAGTCTATGCTTAATGGCTAGAGATTGATAAGTTGAAATTTATTTGGGATATTTACGTCAGATTTCCTATATACTTCTAATATAAGTTTAAAAGAGTGGATTCAATTAAATTCACTTCGGATGAAATCTTCTTGCTTGTCTCAAAGGTAAAAAAGCAAACAACGTAGTAAGGGGTCGTTTGGTTTTCGGAATAATGATACTAGCCGTGTACTCCTTGCATTCTAATTTATGGGGCTATGCTAATAAATGTTTTTACCGCAAATTTTTATGTCTTTTAAATATTTTAAATTTTTAATTAATGTGACTTATAGTAGTTTTATGTAGTTTCTAAATATGTAAATTTCATTTTAAAATATTTAAAGATTTCATGTTTGAATTCACGTTAAAAGTTAATTCGTTTGACTCTCGAAATTCGCAAACCGTCACATAACTTGGGACCGAAGGAGTATAAAATTTGTAATTATATTTATTCTATTTTGATTGTGGGTATTAGCTAATACTGATATATATCTTATACCAAATCTTAGTATTAGCTATTTGATACTGGATGTAAGATTATAATTTCGGGTTGAAGCCAAACGACCCCTAACTATCCCATTACCATGCCAAAGCCATTCGGACAAGTGGAGTGGCTTAAAAATCGAATTATCTAAGGTCCCCAACAAGAAACTGTGTACCTAAAATTTGTCTAATAGGTCAAATTAATTAAATTTATATTTTAGATCACCAATAATCGATTTGACACACTTTCTCAAATATGATCAACACGAAGTATTAGAAATAATGAATAAGGTAACAAAGTAATAAAATAAAAGGGAAGAGAATTCTTATCAATCGGAATAGCTCCTTTTTCGTATCTCTTTAAGCTTCAGTTGCTAGAAATACAATGCTGTAATAAGAGAGTAAAACAATATTTTTTCAGATGGGCTACAAAACTAGGGGAAAAGGGGTTTAAATAGCAAGTTGTCCATAACTGCTGCTCTAAAATCTCGCTCACCCCTTACGCCCATTAGATGCATTTTCACCCATTATGCTAAGAATCTGTAACTGATATGAAATTTATATCAAATCCCGCTTTATTCGGGTTGACTGTTTCTCTTCTTTTTCGTATCTATAAAAGATTCTCCATGTTGTCTTATAGTTGATGTCATTATGAGCGATTCCGGTACTAATAGTCACAATACTAAATTTACCTACACTAATTTAACTGTCAATTTCAATTGATATCAAACTTTAACTTCTATATGATCCTCTAATATTCTTGATATGTGTCAAGATATAATCACTCTACGTGGTGAGTCTATTTTTCACTAATATATATAGTCCCCTTACTTTCTGAATAATCTCGAATAGTTCTTGGGGAAGTGGTAAAGAGTTTTTTTTGCGGGAATTAGAGGAATGTTTGTCGCCTCATCCCGAGATTTCAGTGACGTGCTGCATAAGTGAAGCGATGCGAGCCACTTTTATTTAATGCTCGAAATACGTGGTTCAACATGATTGGCTCTGCAATTTACAGCAGTTTCACAGACACTGACAGCTCTATGACTTCGAAGTGACAGTCCCATGATGACTGTTCATGATAATGTTTTTCTTTTATAAATACGAAACCCTCAAAACTTTCCTTCTCTTCCTTACTTTCTTTGCCTCTGCTCATCCTTTTCCTTCTCCGGTCTTTATGCATTTTTTTCTTTGTTTTTTTCTTTCTCTTCTACATCCATGACTTCTCAATATATTACCCCTTATGTGTCTTCTAATCCTGAAGCTTCTCCTCATCGTGCCATTATAGTTGATGAGTTACCAAATATTGAAGCCCCAGTTGCGTCTAGGAGAAGAGGAGGGAGGCTTTGCAGTCTTGGTGTAATGACCAGACCGGTCGTTTTGAGCTCTAGTACGTCATTCGGCAGTTTGAGGTCTTGAGTAGCTTCACTTCAGGTATTATGACTTGCACGTGTGATCGAAATTGAATTTCGGGAAGTTCGAAGTTGATTCAAAAGGAAAATTCCCATTCCGAAGTTGGAAGGATTACTTAAGGTTTGACTTTTAAGTAAACGATCTCGGAATCGGGATTTGAAAGTTCCAACAGGTTCGTATGATGAATTTAGACTTGAGCGTATATCCGGATCGGGTTTGGATGACCCGGGAGCGTTTCAGCACTATTTTGGAAAGTTGGTATTTTGAAAGAGTTTTATAAATTTGGGTTGAAGTATATTTTAATATTATCGATGTCCGTTTGGGATTTCGAGCCCGGAAATAGTTCCGTGTGGGGATTCTGATTTTAGGAGCGCGTCCGGATATAGATTTGGAGGTCCGTAGGTCATTTGGCGAAAGTTGGAAATTTGAAGGTTTTTGGAAAGTTTGACCGGGAGTGGTGTCACGACCCAAAATCCCACCACAAGCGTCGTGATGACACCTAGTCTTTAAGACTAGGTAACCCGATTTCAATTACATTTCGAAGCTATTTTTTTTATAAACGAAATCAACAACGGAAATAATTATAACAACCTCCCAAGACTGGTAATACTGAGTGACGAACTCTAACATAATACATGAAATGATCTCAATGATCGAATACTCAATACTGTTTGATTAAAAATTAACAGTACAATGAAATGAACAGACTCCAAGGGACTGTGACGACCAAGCAGCTCTACCTTAAATCATTGCGATCACACTCTAACTCTCTCTAGGTCCGATACCTCCAATACCTGGCTCTGCACAAAAATATGCAGAAGTATAGTATGAGTACACCACGGTCGGTACCTAGTAAGTATCAAGACTAACCTCAGTGGAGTAGAGACGAGATACAGTCAAGACACTCACTAGTCAAATAACCTGTACAATATAGCAGTATACAATAGTACTGGAAAACAACTAGCAATGATAACAACAAACTCAACCAGTGATATAACAACAAGGCAATAAGAACATCATAATTATTACTCAGGCAAATAAGGACACACAATTACAATCAACAAGTCAAGTCCTTCAAATATAAATCCTTCACATATTATTCTTTAAGATAAATATCTTTCGAATATACTTCTTTTGAATAATTATCTTTCAAATATAATTCTTTTCAATAAATATATTTTCAAGTAAAAGTCACCGTGTGACACCTCATTTCACAATCATAAAAATTACGGGTCCCAACCCATTTTCATATTTTTCACGGCACCTCGTGCCTATATTTCTACCACTATCACACCGACAACCCACGTGTCAATAATAAAATCATCATATTTTTTCCCGGCATCTCATACCCATATTATTTTCATAACTGCACGGATAACTCATGTACCAAAATATCAATGTATATAAGATCCGCATGATCAATTTATTTTCAATAAAGTAAGGTTAAAAATCTTTAAATTAAGTAAGAAATCAAAAAAAAAATAAGTTTATTTTAGAAATCGTTTAAGTGAGGAAAAATGATATTTCCATTAAAATAAAGCATCAGCTAAACTACTGATTTGGATATAGAATTTATTAAATTAAACATACTAGAAATTTTTCTTTTATTTAAAATAACTAATCATCAAAAACAAGTACAACCTAAAAATACAAATCCTCAAAGTCTCGTACGAAAAAGTCAAGGTCAACACAATACATCAAGAAATACAAAACACTCAATATTAAGTCAAATAATACATCACGGAAAATACAAGAATTTACAAATTACGAAAAAATAAAATAACCAAAGGCAAGTGCATCCATAGAAAAATATCAACAAAAGGGCACTCCCGAAGTACCGCCTCGTAGTCCCAAAAGTAAATATGCAAGACAGGGAAAATCACCTGAGGTAGCGCCTCGTAGTCCCAAAAGTAAATATGCAAGACAGGGAAAATCTCCCGAGGTACCGCCTCGTAGTCCCAAAAGTAAAAATGCAAGACATGGGGATCTTCCGGAATACCGTTCCGTAGTCCCAAAGTAAATATGGAGGGTAGGGAGGATCTCCCGGAATACCGTTTCGTAGTCTCAAAGTAAATATGCAAGGTAGGGAGATCTCCCGAAATACCGTTCCGTAATCCCAAAGTAAATATGATTTCAACAACTGCACATCAAGTACTCACATATCACAAATGGCTCATCAAGTGCTCAAATATTACAACATATCACAAATTGTACATCGAGTGCTCAAATATTTCAACTTGCCACAGAAATCAACAATACATAATTTTTCACAATAAGAAGCCCATGGCTCGACCATAATGTGCAAAAAATCTTAAAAAAATATATTTCACATAAATTCAAGGTGGCAATCATACCAAATCATCATATAAAAGCAATTTCAACAAACAAGGATCTAGGCATGACATATAGAGGATTTAATAAGTGCCAATAATTTCCAATTTAATATATAAGGGAATCTAAGGATTTTTAATCAAGAATTTTCACAAAACTTATTGGTACAAGCATATATACATAATACTCTTACACCCAAGAATCATACTCCCAATCATCAATCTTTTACCCCAAACTCGAAATTGAAGACTAGGGGTTGAATCTTACCTCTTTGATGAAGATCTTGTGATTAACTTCCTTGATTCTTGAAGATTGGATGATTAGAATGTTAGGTTCCTTTCTTATCTCTCTAAAATTCTCTTACCTCTCTCTAAAACCCTCAGAAAAATACCCCAAAATAAGCCCCAAAGCCTATTTATCAAAATGGGGTCGGGTTATGAAAATAGAAAAATTAACCCTCCAAAAGCAGGTCTGCGGTCGCATAATGGACTGCAGAATGGGTATGCAGGTCGAAAAATGCACCGCAAAATCGATGCCTAGAAATGGCCTTCACTGGACAGGTTTGCGACCATTTTGCGGTCGCATAACTACTTCTGCGATTGCAGAATTGGTCGCAGAATCGCATTTTTTCAGCCTCGGGTAATTTGGTCATAACTTCTTGTAGGAGTGTCCAAATGATGAACGGTTTGAAGCGTTGGAAACTAGACACATAGAAATTTCTTTTGATAGGTAACATACTATATAACTCTTTATATCAAGAGAGATATGCTCATTGTAAGTTAGGTCTTGTACGAATTCACTTGAAACTTTAGTCTATTATGAAATTTCCAACTTCAACATTCGATGCCGAAACCTATCGAATCAAGTCCGATTGACCTCAAATTTTGCACAGAAGTCATAAGTGACATAACAGACCTATTCCAATTTCCATAATCGGATTCCGACCTCGTTATCAAAAATTCAACCTTTGATCGAACTTTCCGAAAATCGTGTATTTTCCAACTTTCGCCAAAATGCGTCGAATTGTCCTACGGACTTCCAAATCCAAATCCGAACATGCGCCTAAGTCCAAATCACCATGCGAAGCTATTGACATCATCAAAATTCTATTCCGAGGTCGTTTGCTCAAAAGTCAACTCTTTTCATTTAAGCTTCAAAATGAGAATTTCTCTCAATTAAATTCTAAATCTTCTGAAAATCAAACTCGACCGCACCCGCGGTCATAATACATATTATAAAGTTGTCCGGGACCTTAAGTCATTGAACGTGGCGTTAATTCTTAAAACGACAAATCAGGTCGTTACATTCTCCACCTCTTAAATATACGTTCGTCCTCGAACGTGCCAAGAATCTTTCTGAGGACTTTAAATTACTAAATGTATTCTTACACACATACTTGTAGGTGATTCTACATTCCCGAAATTTAATACGGGTCGGACGACACCATCGCAATTGAGATTATTTCTTTTCTCCATTCTTATAAGATTTAAAGCAAATTCCCTAACTCTCCAGTCATTTTCAAAAGGTCTGATTTTCAATTTGACATACGGTATTAGTCTCAACTAGCTATAGTAACTCGTGCCTACGCACACATCAACTTTCTTGATAGTGTTGAAGTACTTCAAATTTATTTTCCGGGTTGCTACATTCTTCCCCGCTTAGGATCATTCGCCCTCAAACACATAACATATTTATCCCTTCCTTTGCAAATCTCAATCCTCCAAATTTTACTAACTCCCAAATTTTTCAGAAATTTCGGCAGAGTCCCCCCTGTAATTGGGGCCTATCCACCTGCCAGAGTTACACCAAAACAACTCCTAACAACACAGCCACAACCCAACAAAGCACCACAATGTATATATCAATAACACTAATCTCAACATTATAAGCACCGCATTATCATAATGATATCAGGACATGAAGCACATCATATGTATGCCCATCACCACATCTCTGGTCTTAATAGTTGTTCATAATTAATTCCAGCATCATTAATAAATCTCATATTAACCACCACCTCGTTTTGAATTTTCACAACACTGACAACAACATATGAGGTATGAAAACCTCATGATTACTTACTCGGATTAATGAGTCACATTTAACGCCACCTGAGCACTCATCTCATAGGTTAAAACTCAATGTTTACAGCACAAAAAAAAAAGGTTGAATATGCACAAAAAATATACAAGAATTATCAGATAAGCCTAATAGGCATGACTCCCTATTAATATTATTGTACAAATTAAATTTCACAAAGGGAGAATTTTAAATATTTCACCACAAGGACCTCGTCCTTATATAGCTTTCACCGTGGCTTGTAGCCCTATTTAAATATTTCACATCATATAAAAATACGAGGATCTCGTCCTCAACTCCGAATCACAAGTATTTTGCACATTGAGCCAACTGAAATTTTCAATTTCCTTTCTTTTCTTCTGTTCAATATATTTCATAAACAGGTTTCACAAAACATAATGAACCCTCATACTGGTAGGGCATATAATTCATAAAAAATGGAATCAATTAATTCAAAACACATTAAACCCATTGTGATGAATAATAAAAATTACTTTTGGACTTATAGCCCTCAATGGTGCACAAAATAAAAATGACAGACACGGGCTCACATCCTCAGTTCTCCCAACAGGGATAACATATAAGTGGGTCACAAAATTATGAAGCTTACCCATAAGCGGAGCATAATAGGATGACTCACCTCAATATTCAGAACCGAATCAAATTAAGAAAAAATATCCTTTTATAACAAAATCAGGATCGTACCTGTAACGACACCATCTGGTGTATTGGGCTCAGCCGAATCATAGCGATTATATTAACGGGTCGGGCCTCCACCTCTTAGGCGCCCACTACCCGTCTGTCCTCCACCTTTAACTGACTGTGCATGTGGAGTATTAACTGGAATAACCATTATAGGAACCCCGTACTGGTGGTGCATTAAAGAACTTACTGGAATACCCGAGTATTCTGAAATTATTTTCATGACCCCTTTGATACTGAAATGTAGAATTATTAACGACGCGGGGATACCGCAAGTCCCAGCATCATCCCATACTAATCTCAGCTCTTAATCATATACAGGTTTCAGAGAACCTTTCAATACCACATAGATATATCTCAGGCCGAATCTCATATAACACATGACCCCGCAATCTGATCGTTGATAGTGGACTCCCTCATTTGGTGCGGAGCCATAGGACAATTTTCGATGATCCACAATACTAACCTTCATCGCTCGTAGGACACCGGTCATAAGACACCTCAAGCCATTTATTTGGCGCATGCCATCCTCATGACAGGTAAACTCGCTTCCTCCAGTGCCTTGGTTGCGTATGTACCCTTCGCTAAATAGAAATCCCATACGAACTACATAGTCTCTAATACCACCAACTATTTTAGATTTACATCCACCTCGTGACCCTATCACAATTGTGATGATTAGGCAATTAATTAAACCTTCTTAATATCATACTTATCAACGAGATGTCAGAACCTCCTGCACCTCAATGTACACAACTGAATGATCTCTCAATACTTCCATATCCTCGATCTGGACGACACGTTGTAATAATGGTTGAGCAACCCTGGCTCCCTTATAACCCTTCTATAGTATCACGAATTGTTGACGCATAGTTGATACCAAGTGCGCAATTTCATACACGAGTGGATGCAAAATGACATAAGATATGTGCTTCAAGCTAAATAAATGTCGCACTATAAGGAATGAAAGAAGTGAAATTTCCTAACAGTTCTGTAGCCTCTCAAAGATAAGTACAAACGTCTTTGTACCGATCCGCAAGACTCTACTAAACTCGTTCGTGACTCGTAGAACCTATGAACCTAGAGCTCTGATACCAACTTGTCACAACCCAAAATCCCACCACAAGCATCGTGATGGCACCTAGTCTCTAAGACTAGGTAACCCGATTTCCATTACATTTCGAAGCTATTTTTTTATAAACGAAGCCAACAACGGAAATAATTATAATAACCTCCCAAGACTGGTAGTACTGAGTCACAAACTCTAACATAATACATGAAATGATCTCAATGATCGAATACTCAATACTGTTTGATTAAAAATTAACAGTACAATGAAATGAACAGACTCCAAGGGACTGTGACGACCAAACAACTCTACCTTGAATCCTTGCGATCACACTCTAACTCTCTCCAGGTCCGATACCTCCAATACCTAGCTCTGCACAAAAATATGCAGAAGTGTAGTATGAGTACACCACGGTCGGTACCCAGTAAGTATCAAGACTAACCTCAGTGGAGTAGAGACGAGGTACAGTCAAGACACTCATTAGTCAAATAACTTATACAATATAGCAATATACAATAGTACTGGAAAACAACTAGCAATGATAACAACAAACTCAACCAGTGATACAACAACAAGGCAATAAGAACATCATAATTATTACTCAGGCGAATAAGGAACACAAGTACAATCAACAAGTCAAGTCCTTCAAATATAAATCCTTAACATATTATTCTTTAAGATAAATATCTTTCGAATATACTTATTTTGAATAATTATCTTTCAAATATAATTCTTTCCAATAAATATATTTTCAAGTAAAAGTCATCATGTGACACCTCATTTCACAATCATAAAAATTACGGGTCCCAGCCCACTTTCATATTTTTCACAACACCTCGTGCCCATATTTCTACCACTATCACACTGACAACCCACGTATCAATAATAAAATCATCATATTTTTCCCCGGCACCTCATGCCCATATTATTTTCATAACTGCACGGACAACTCATGTACCAAAATATCAATGTATATAAGATCCACATGATAAATTTATTTTCAATAAAGTAAGGTTAAAAATCTTTAAATCAAGTAAGAAATCAACAAAAAAATAAGTTTATTTTAGAAATCGTTTTAAGTGAGGAAAAATGACATTTTCATTAAAATAAAGCATTAGCTAAACTATTGATTTGGATATAGAATTTATTAAATTAAACATACTAGAAATTTTTCTTTTATTTAAAACAACTAATCATCAAAAACAAGTACAACCTAAAAATACAAATCCTTAAAGTCTCGTACGAAAAAGTCAAGGTCAACACAATACATCAAGAAATACAAAACACTTAATATTAAGTCAAATAATACATCACGAAAAACACAAGAATTTACAAATTATGAAAAAACAAAATAACCAAAGGCAAGTGCATCCATAGAAAAATATCATCAAAAGGGCACTCCCGAAGTACCACCTTGTAGTCCCAAAAGTAAATATGCAAGACAGGGAAAATCTCCTGAGGTACTGCCTCGTAGTCCTAAAAATAAATATGCAAGACAGGGAGAATCTTCCGAGGTACGGTCTCGTAGTCCCAAAATTAAAAATGCAAGACAGGGGGATCTCCCGGAATACCGTTCCGTAGTCCCATAGTAAATATGGAGGGCAGGGGGATCTCCCAGAATACCGTTCTGTAGTCCCAAAGTAAATATGCAGGGCAAGGGGATCTCCCGGAATACCGTTCCGTAGTCCCAAAGTAAATATGATTTCAACAACTGCACATCAAGTACTCACATATCACAAATGGCTCATCAAGTGCTCAAATATTACAACATATCACAAATTGCACATCGAGTGCTCAAATATTTCAACTTGCCACAGAAATCAACAATATATCATTTTCCACAATAAGAAGCCCATGGCTCGACCATAATGTGCACAAAATCTTAACAAAATATATTTCACATAAATTCAAGGTGGAAATCACACCAAATCATCATATAAAATCAATTTCAACAAAGAAGGATCTAGACATGACAGATAGAGGATTTAATAAGTGCCGATAATTTCCAATTTAATGCATAAGGGCATCTAAGGATTTTTAATCAATAAAATTCGCACATATAAACCAAGTACGTACTCGTCACCTCGCATACATGGTTTTTAATTACACAATTTGCACATAAGACTCAATGCCTAAGGGGAAATACCCCCACTCGAGGTTAAGCAAGACACTTACCTTTTTGAAGTTAGGCCGATATTCCAAAATCGCCTTCTTGCTTGAATTGATCTCCGGACGGCTCCAATCTTTCTTGAGCCTTCCTTACATTACTACGAGGTTCTGGAAATTCTAGCAACTTCAATCTATTTAGAAGCATAACAAAAGTTAACCATAATTAGGAAGATTTTTATGGTTTCAGCTCATTTGAGCATTTTATCAAATACTAGATGTGCAAATTTGGTTACAAGGTTCTTCTACAAGATTTCCTTCATTCAACAACACAATCTTTACTTATTTGATCTCAACAATTTTTCCACAAACCTTATTGGTACAAGCATGTATACATAATACTCTTACACCCAAGAATCATACTCCCAATCACTAATCTTTTACCCCAAACACGAAATTGAAGACTAAGGGTTGAATCTTACCTCTTTGATGAAGATTTTGTGATTAGCTTCCTTGATTCTTGAAGATTGGATGATTAGAATATTAGGTTCCCTCCTTATCTCTCTAAAATGCTCTTACCTCTCTCTAAAACCCTCAGAAAAATACCCCAAAATAAGCCCCAAAGCCTATTTATCAAAATGGGTTCGGATTATGAAAATAGAAATATTAACCCTCCGAAAGCAGGTCTGCGGTCGCATAATGGACCGCAGAATGGGTATGCGGGTCGAAAAATGCACCACAAAATCGATGCCCAGAAATGGCCTTCACTGGACAGGTTTGCGACCATTTTGCGGTCGCATAACTACTTCTGCTATCGCAGAATTGGTCGCAGAATCGCATTTTTCCAGCCTTTGGTAATTTGGTCATAACTTCATGTAGGAGTATCCAAATGATGAACGATTTAAAGCATTGGAAACTAGACACATAGAAATTTCTTTTTATAGGTAACAAACCATATAACTCTTCATATCAGGAGATATATGCTCATTTTAAGTTAGGTCTTGTGCGAACTCACTTGAAACTTTAGTCTATTATGAAATTTTCAACTTCAACATTCGTTGCCGAAACCTATCGAATCAAGTCCGATTAACCTCAAAATTTGCACACAAGTCATAAGTGACATAACGGACCTATTCCAATTTCCATAATCGGATTCCAACCTCGTTATCAAAAATTCAACCTTCGATCGAACTTTCAGAAAATCGTCTATTTTCCAACTTTCGCCAAAATATGTCGAATTGTCCTACGGACTTCCAAATCCAAATCCGAACACACGCCTAAGTCCAAAATCTCCATACGAAGCTATTGACATCATCAAAATTCTATTCCAAGGTCGTTTGCTCAAAAGTCAACTCTTTGGTCAACTCTTTTCATTTAAGCTTCAAAATGAGAATCTCTTTCAATTAAAATCTAAATTTTCCGAAAATCAAACTCGACCACACACGTGGGTCATAATACATATTATGAAGTTGTTCGGGACCTTAAGTCGTTGAACGGGGTGATAATTCTTAAAAAGACAAATCGGGTCATTACAAGTGAACCTTTTGATATCGGGTTCGGATCTCGATTCCGGAAGTTGGAATAGGTCCATGATGTCATTTGGGACTTGTGTGCTAAATTTGAAGTCATTACGGATTGATTTGATATATTTTGACACGAGAGATAGAATTTGGAAATTTGAAAATTTATAAGTTTGATTCGAGGCGTGATTCATGATTTCGATGTTGTTTGATGTGATTTTAGGCCTCGAGAAAGTTGGTGTCATTTTATGGAACTGGTTGGTGTGATTGGACGGGGTCCCGGGGGCCTCAAGTGTGTTTCGGGATGATTTTGGGTCATTTTCCCCATGTTTTGCTATTGCTGATGCTGGTTATGGTGTCTTTCATCGCAAATGCGTGGAGGCGATCGCGTTCGCAAAGAAGGATTTATGGGCTGGAGGAGATTTCTCATCGCGAACGTGACATTGAGGTCGCGAGTGCGGAGAAGAGCCTGAGGAACCTACGTGAACGCGAAGACGCAGTCGCGAACGCGTAGAAGGAAATGGAGGAGCTGGGCCTGAGGCCATTTGGCCTACGCGAATGCGAAGCAGTATGGATGGAAGGCTTCGTGAACGTAATATGAGGAATGCGAACACAAAGCAGAGATTTTTTGTCCAGGGCTGTTTGGCCTTCGCGATCGCGAGGGTCATTCCGCGATTGCGAAGAGGAAGAAACTGGATAGTGGGATTATATTTCGGGACTTAGCCCATTTCTCTCACATTTTCATTTGGTTAGGCAAATTTTGGAGAGCTTCAAGGGGAGATTTTCATCAAGCAACACAAGGTAAGTGATTCCCACCTATTGCAAATTAAATACTTGGATTATACATAGATTTTAACATGACAATTCATGAAAGATTAGTGAAAATTTGGGATTTTGGTAGAAAACCTAGAAATTGGTATTATTGAATTTTGACCATAAATTTGGGCATGGAATTGGGAATATATTATATATTTGAGTTAGTTCAAAATACGTGGGCTCGAGTGTTGGCTTTGTCGACTTTTCGAGCGGAGTTAAAAAGTTGTTTAAATTGATTAATTATGGGTATTAGAGTTTATTCTGATTGGTTTGCACTTTATTTGATTAGTTTTTGATCGACGTGCATAAGTTTGAGATGTTAGAGAGGTTTTGGAGCCGGTTATGGAATTTCGGAGCGAGGTATGTCTCATGTCTAACTCTGTGAGGGGGAAACTACCCCTAGGTGATGTATTTGATAGGTGTTACTTGTTACGGGGGCTACATACGCACAAGGTGACGAGAATCCGTACGTAACTAAATTCATGCTATTGTCCGGGTAGACTTAGGTTCACACCATGATATAGATGTACTATAGGGGTTATTGTTTCTCGCTTAATTCCTTTATTTCGCATTTACGACTTGAGACCGGACTTGCATAGAGTGATAGACTTGCTTTTGTAGAGATTTGACGGGCTTCATGACTAGCCGTGGAATAATTGTACTCCTTATACGAATTTCTCCCGCGCTATGTGTTTTCATTAAAAGGTTTTTCTTAACAATTTATAACTCACACATCTATTCATTAGTGGGGTCAATGACCCATTAAAGCTTCTTATTCTAATGGGATCGGGCTGTTCGCCTCGGCAGGATTATGTACCACTCTCATGGGAGCGGGTCGTTCGCCTCGACAGTATAATAGATGCATCTATGGTTCCTGCCGTTCGACCCTCGGCAGTGCACATATTATGATGGAATCGGGTCGTACGCCTCAGCATTTTTGTAAAATACTCTCATAGAACGTGCGTAATAATTGACCAGAAGTCAGTGTATCTGTGTGTCTTCCCGATCTGAATTATGATGACCTATCTGGTGAGGTCCATTATATATTTATGCTCCAGTTGAGGAGGTAATTGCTAATTGAGATCTTGAGCCTATCGTAGAGAGGAGGATCGTATCACGTATTTACACTTGTTTATTTTGTTTGTTTACTCTGCCCCATATCTATTTACTTCTTATTATCAATGTCTTATTGGATCACTAGTAAGTGTCAATGTCGACCACTCGTCACTACTTCTCTAGGGTTAGGCTAGATACTTACTGGGTACGCGTTGATTTACGTACTCATGCTACACTTGCTACACATTTTTGTACAGGTACATATATGTCTGGTGGTATTTTGGGCGCAGAGACGCGGATATTGCGGGGACTTACCGTGAGCTTCATTTCATGTTACATTTCCTAGTTGATGCTCATGCATTTGTGAAACCGGATTTTGTGGGTTCCTAAGGGTGGTTCATCATTGTCATTGCGTAAATATCATCATTTACCCTATAAGTTCTATTTCATACTATTTAATTAAATGAGAATTTTTATTTAAAAATACTAAAATGAGTAATTAGGTTAATCATTTACCGTTGGCTTGCCTGACGGCGGTGTTAGGCTCCATCCCTACTCAATCTTATGCGACATGGAGTGCTTGTTATCAATTGGGCATCGAGGAGTTGTAGTGGTACTGCAGACGTAGTGCAGGATATTTTTCCCTGCGTATCCGGGCAGGCTATTATCGTTGCCTTGCAGAAGGATGTTCTGTCATCTTAACTCAGTAGCTGTATTTCTGATGGTTTTGAGGCTAAACACATATTGCTATGATGTTCATGCGTTGTTATCGCACATTATTGCTATAATGGTGGGGTGATCATTTATGTGTCGAGGCAGTGAATGACTTGAAATAAGGATTTCTCGGTGCATGATTGGAGGAAAAGCAATCGGACCATGGATGTTCAGGCCTTGGTTGATGGAGTAACAAGACTTGATATTTTCGAGCTTGGTGGGATTCTCATTTGTGATATGGTATCGTCGTCTTTGTTTGAATGCATTAAGGTTCGCCGGTGTTATGGTCTTTTTCAATTTTGCCTTCGGGGCAGGGTGTTGTGAAATGGTGCTTGAGAAGCGGTTGTCAGGGATGGCGGTGTGTAGCGGTTTCGGAAATCGAATTGGTATTTCTAATGTTGATGGCTCGGGAAAGATGATCTTCGAGGATGCTTAGAGTTGGAAGCAATTTATTAGTTCAGGTGCTACAGAGATGGATTTTGATCTGATGCAACATTTGGGTAGCGAAGAATGAGGAAGGACATGTGGGAGGTGTCTTGCGGTGGTTGAATTACTAGCAGGTCAAAGTATGAAGAGCGGAAGTCGAGGAGTTGCTTAAAGGAGAGGGTTTAACCAAAGTGGAAGAGTGACAGAGTAGCATATGGGTTATGTGGTAGGGTAGCCACACGCCTTGAGGAATGTTTAGAGCAATTTGGGAATTCATAGTGGACAGTGACTAGGTCTACGAAATTTATTTGGATGCAACATGACTTCGAGTTTGGAATGTATTGTTGTACTTTCAGTTGATGTCAATGGGGAAGGAGGAATCTTGGTGGGTTCCAGGGTATGTAATTATAGCTTCAAGCTAAGTGGTGGAGCCCCACCGTCTACGATTAGATTGCGTGTTTGTCTACTTGTGCGGTTTCTGGTTATCGGTGTATTGGTGTATTATTACGACTAAGGAAAAAAAACATCAGTGCTAATTCGAGCAAAGGATTTGAGGAATGTGTGCTATATTTGGCTTTATCGATTCATGCTCATGTTTTTGGAAGACTTAGAGTTTATGCTTCATGTATATATGATGTACAAGGAAAGTAATTCAACCGAGTGCTTCTTGAGAGGGTGTTCATGTGCTAGCAGAGCCTTGGAGTTGATTATATTCGGGACCAAGTCAGAGTGGGTGACTCTCAACAACGGTCCTAGTGAATTCAAAATTTAAGTGCGATGCCTAAGGATTTCGAGTCCGTGGTATGGCTAAGTATCGAGCTTTTGCAGTGGATTATGAGAGGGACTTGGAGTGTTCTATGTTATCATCCATCTGCGGTGCAGCATTGGAGAAATGGGAGAAAATAACTTCGGATTTATAGAGAGATTATCGGAAGGGGTGTACCAGTTGAAGATGCTATCGTGCGCACAAGGAGGGTTCGAGATGGTTCGTGGGTTTTAAGACGACGTGGTCTCATGAATTGGGTCACTCAAGATGAGTGCGGATCGAGTTCATTATGTTTTGAATGGAGACATTATTATTATTTCTAAGGCAAGTGAAGTGTGAATTTGAAGACGTTGGTTCGGTTAACAATGGTTGAATAGACATGATGGCGGCGATGATCAATTCCTTCAGCGTGTTAAGTTGTGTAGGTGATTTGTGGCGGTACGTGAGAGGTTTGGAAGCCACTGTAATTTGATTTATTTGGAGGTATTCGATTATAGTGGCTTGTTATGTGTAGATAGATCTCGGAAAAATTATGGTGGTTTAGACCACAACTTGAGGTTTGTATTTTCTGCAGTTATGGGAATTCAGTCGTGTGTTGCAATGGTTCTCCAAAAATGAGTTAAGTGAAAGATTTCTATATGATGAAGCATTTATTCTATTAGTGGTTTAGGAGTTATGATTAAATTCTCATACTCTCGCGTAGTGGCATGTTAGGTGCAGTGAGCGGCATGGGAATTGGAAGTTGAGGATCAAAGTTGCGGTTCGGTGTTGATAAGAATGTCATGAGTTCGGATGAGAAGGAAAAAATTCAGATGTTTAGGGTAAGCTGGTATTTTCTTTAGCGTTACCTGAGAACGGTGTCCTATGTAAGAGGCTTTGTGTACTAATTTGCGGGTTCTCGATTTGCTTTACAGCAATAGTATGGCTGGTGGTATGGATATGCAGACTTTGCTACCTGGTGTGGAAGGTTGTGGGGCCGTATCCCACGGGAAGATTGTATAAGTGCGACATGTAGTCACTTGATTGATTAAAGATTGAAGCCGAGTATGGAGATTATGGTACTATCGCTAATACGAGATTTTAGGCCTGGAATGCGCTTTATTCGTTTGGTTGTGAACTGTATAAGATTGTTTTAGATTGGATGACTGCTCTTATGTGTCATGAATAGGGTTGTTGTCGATCCTTGGGAAGTTATTAGCCCAGTACGGTACGATCAGAATCGACTTGAGGTCCGTGGATGAGTCTAAATGTGAATGTGTGCTTTATATCAGGCCGGGTGTGTTCGTTCAGTATAACATTGCTTATGAAGGAGTCTTCGAGCGTTGGATGTTATTCCCGTTGTTAGCTATTCCATGTAATAATCTATTGTGCCATGTGGGATATGAGACGGCTTGATTATTCTCACATGTGTTGTGGTCCCGTGTAGCTTGTGGTGTTATGTGAGCAGGATGGCTCTCGATATGCAGGTCATTTATTGCACCTTAGTCGTTCTTGAGTTTTGTAGTGTATGGTGCTATCCGTCTCCCCAGGGATGGTATTATACACTTGGCGTGCTTGTGGACGACATTCAGGTATTTTGTAGGTATGAGCATTCTGGCTCGGTAGGTATTTACTTATAGATTATTATGTGTGGATCGGGTGGTACGTCGCCACAGGTATGTTGTTTGATCGGGTGGCACGCCTCCACGGGTATCATGGTTGGATCAGGTTGCACGCCGCAACAGTATCATGTGTGGATCGGGTTGCACGCCGCAACAATGTGATGTTGAGTAGAGTTCCCTATATCTATTCTTGTGTGTTTTGTTTCTCTTTTTCTGAGGAAGTTTCATAACATCCTTTCGGTTGTTTAATTTGTTACGTGGGTTGAGTAGTTCTTTCCAGAGTTTGTTTTCCTTATGTATCACATTTGAGTTTGTTACTTGTTGGCACATTGTGGCATCATATGAGACTTTTGGTAGTGTCTGGGATGGCTTATTGCCCGAGCGGCTGGTACTGGGCGAGACGAGATTATTGGACCCGAGATCAGTGTGACCGGAGTTAGGAAGGGTATATTAAAGGCAAATATCATTGTTCAGTTCAGAATGAAGTAATGGTTCTTGTTAGGAGGAGAGACTCCATGATTTATGATTCGGCAGGTGGTTGTGAGTTTCTACAGATCTCTTCCATCATGGCAGTATTGCGAGAGTTGGAACAGGGATTATGTATGTTATGAGGTATACTACGGGATTCAGGTCAGTGGAAATTTCAGCTGTTGTGCTTGGGGGAGATTGCCTTGGGCAAATGAGTTATGTGGTACATGGTGTGATTTCAGCGGAGGAGCATGGTCACGTTGGGTTCACTGTCTGGTGATTGACACGGTGTTCGTGTGTTAGAATTTGGTATCATGGAGAATTTTGAATGTTGGACTTTGGTTCTAAAGCTTGTTAGCTAAGGTAGCAGGAAGGATCTTCAGTCTGGCTCGAGCTAATGTGCCCAACTGGGTTTTGGTGGCACGGGTAGGTGCATGAGGTGTTAAACAGTAATTTTGGACAATTCCGTAGTAGTTCTTAGCACGTTCGAGGACGAACGTATGTTTAAGTGGGAGAGAATGTAACGACTGACCGGTCGTTTTGAGCTCTAGCGTGTCATTTAGCGATTAGAGGCCTTGAGTAGCTTCACTTCAGATATTATGATTTGCACGTGTGGCCGGAATTGAATTTCGGAAAGTTCGGAGTTGATTCGGAAGGAAAATTCTCATTTCGGAAGATTAAGTTGGAAGGATTAACTAAGGTTTGACTTTTAAGTAAACAACCTCGGAACAGGATTTGAAAGTTCCAACAGGTTCGTATTATGATTTTGGACTTGGGCGTATGTTCCGATCGGGTTTTGGATGAACCGAGAGTGTTTTAGTGCTTATTGTGGAAAGTTGGCATTTTGGAAGAGTTTCATAAATTTGGGTTGAAGTACATTTTGATGTTATCGATATCCGTTTAGGATTCCGAGCCTGGGAATAGCTCCGTATGGGGATTCTGGTTTTAAGAGCGCATCCAGATGTGGATTTGGAGCTCAGTAGGTCATTTCGGGGTCATTTGGCGAAAGTTGGAAATATGAAGGTTTTAGGAAAGTTTGACTGGGAGTGGACTCTTTGATATCGTGGTCGGATCTCGATTCCGGAAGTTGGAATAGGTTTGTGATATCATTTGGGACTTGTGTGCAAAATTTGAAGTCGTTCCAGATTGATTTGATATGTTTCGACACAAGAGATAGAATTTGGAAATTTATAAGTTTGATTCGAGGCGTGATTCATGATTTTGATGTTGTTTGATATGATTTGAGGCCTCAAGCAAATTGGTGTCATGTTATGGAACTGGTTGGTGTGAGTGGACGGTGTCTCTAGGGGCCTCGATGTGTTTCGGGATGGTTTCGGGTCGTTTTCCCTATATTTTGCTACTACTCATGCTGGTTCTGGTGTACTTCATCGTCAACGCGTGGAGGCGATCGCGTTCGCGAAGAAGGATTTGTTGGCTGGAGGAGATTGCTCATCGCGAACGTGACACAAAGGTCACAAGTGCGGAGAAGAGCTTGAGGAACCTACGCGAACGCGTCGCAAACACATAGAAAGAAATGAAGGAGTTGGTCCTGAGGCTGTTTGGCCTACGCGAACGCGAAGAAGTGGGGACGAAAGGCTTCTTGAATGCAGTATGAGGAATGCGAACGCGAAGCAAAGATTTTTGGTCCAGGGCTGTTTGGCCTTCGCGATCGCGAGGGTCATTCTGCGATCGCGAAGAGGATGGAACTGGGCAGTGGGGTTATATTTTGGGACTTAGCCCATTTCTCTTCAAGGGGAGATTTTCATCAAGCAATACGGTAAGTGATTCCCACCTATTGCAAGTTAAATACTTGGATGATATATAGATTTTAACATGAAAATCCATGGAAAATTAGTGAAAATTTGGGATTTTGGTAGAAAACTTAGAAATTGGTATTGTTTATTTTTGACCACGAATGTGGGCATGGAATTGAGAATAAATTATATATTTGAGTTAGTAATGTTATGGGTAATGTTTTTCTTCGAAAAATTTCGAAATACGGGCACGTGGGCTCGATGGTTGGCTTTGTCGACTTTTCGAGCGGAGTTAGAAATTTGTTTAAATTGATTGATTATGGGTATTAGAGTATATTTTGATTGGCTTGCACTTTATTTGATTAGTTTTGGATCGACGTGTATCGGTTTGAGGTGTTAGAGAGGCTTTGGAGCTGGTTATGGAACTTCAGAGCGAGGTAAGTCTCCTGTCTAACTCTGTGAGGGGGAAACTACCCCTAGGTGATGTATTTGATAGGTGTTACTTGTTACGGGGGCTACATACGCACGAGGTGACGAGAGTACGAACGTAGCTAAATTTATCCTATTGTCCGGGTAGAGTTAGGTTCACACCATGGTATAAATGTACTATAGGGGTTATTTTTGCTCGCTTAATTCCTTTATTTCGCATTAAAGACTTGAGACCGGACTTGTGTAGAGTGATAGACTTGCTTTTGTAGAGATTTGGCGGGCTTCATGACTAGCCATGGAATAATTGTACTCCTTATACGAATTTCTCCCGCGCTATGTATTTTCATTGAAAGGTTTTCCTTTAAAATTTATAACTCACACGTCTATCCATGAGTGGGGTCAATGAACAATTAAAGCTTCTTATTCTAATAGGATCGAGCCGTTCACCTCGGCAAGATTATGTACCACACTCTCATGGGAGCGGGCTGTTCGCCTTGGCAGTATAATAGATGCATCTATGGTTCGTGCCGTTCGACTCTCGGCAGTGCACAAATTATGATGGGATCGGGTCGTACGCTTCAGTATTTTTGTAAAATACTCTCATGGAATCATGCGTAATAATTGACAAGAAGTCAGTGTATCTACGAGTCTTCCCGATCTGAATTATGATGACCTATCTGGTGAGGACCATTATATATTTATGCTCCGGTTGAGGAGGTAATTGCTAATTGAGAGCTTGAGCCTATCGTAGAGAGGAGGATCGTATCAGGCATTTACACTTGTTTATTTTGTTTGTTTACTCTGCCCCATATCTGTTTACTTCTTATTATAACTGTCTTATTGGACCACTAGTAAGTGTTGATGTCGACCCCTCGTAACTACTTCTCTGGATTAGGCTAGATACTTACTGGGTACGCGTTGATTTGCGTACTCATGCTACATTTGCTGCATATTTTTGTGCAGGTACATATATGTCTGATGGTCTTTTGGGCGCAGAGACGTGGATGTTGCGGGGACTTACCTTGAGCTGCATTTCATGTTACGATCCGCAGCCTGCAGAGACTTCGTCAAAGCTATTTATATTATCCTGTCTAATTTGTATTCCAGACAGATGTTGTAGTTTATTACATTTCCTAGTTGATGCTCATGCACTTGTAACACCGGGTTTTGGGGGTTCCTAAAGGTGGTTCATCATTGTAATTTGCGTAAATATCATCATTTACCCTGTAAGTTCTATTTCATACTATTTAATTAAATGAGAATTTTTATTTAAAAATACAAAAATGAGTAATTAGGTTAATCATTCACCGTTGGCTTGCCTAACGGCGGTGTGAGAGGCCATCACATCCTTTAGTGGATTTTGGTCATGACACTTGGTTTCACGGTGAGTAGGGGAAGTTCCTCTACTACTAGGTCTTCTTCCAGAGTAATAAGAAGGATAAATTGGAAGATGTTTCTCACGACCCCAATTTCTCTCCGTAAGATGTCGTCAATGACACCCAATCTCTAAGACTATGTATGCCTAACATACATGCTAAATTTAACTGAGATAATGATAAAACTTTCAAATTAACCAACTACTACCATAAAAAGAACTCCGCAACTCAACAGAACCAAACTCCCAAAATTCGGAGATACCAAGTCATAAGCTCTACAAGAGTATACTGTACATCCCTGTACAATAGTATCTATAAAAAGGGAAAATGAAATAGAACTAGATACATGGTGACTCCGAGGCCTGCGGACACCGACAGGTATATCTTAAAGTCTCCAAATCCGAGCTCGCTTCACTGGTGCCTAGGCTGGTAAGGGGTACCTAGATCTGCACAAAAAGATGTGCAGAAGCGTAACATGAGTACACCAAAACAATAACCAGTACGTGTCAAGCCTAACCTCGGTAGAGTAGTGACGAGGTCAGGTCAAGACCCTACTGGAATAAGTAAGAAAACTTGAACAAGTATAAATATACCAAGAATAGATACACTAAACTAAGGCAATTAAGTATAAATATACCAAGAATAGCTACACTAAACTAAGTCAATTAAGGCATCACGGAAGAACAATGAATAATATGCCAAGGAACCAATGCAACCAAAATACAAATGATGTAATCGAAAGGTATCAACAAGAATCACTACCGAGGTACCGCCTTGTAGTCTCATTTCACAAATCAAATCACAATCTTTCCTTATAACACCGCGGGAGTTTGCATTTAGTTTTGAAAATCATTTTTCCGAAATAGCTACCCGCGTTTTAGCCCACCTTATCGCACCGCGTGGCTTCAAGTAGTTTCCCTACTAGCATCACGCATATCAAACCGACCTTATCTCACCTCATGCGTTTCAACCCCAATCCTTATACCACCGCATACATATCAATATCACAACATATCACAAATCGCACCTCAAGTGCCCAATATCACAACTTGCCAAAGAAATCAACAATGATAGTGTTTCCACAATAAATAGCCCATGGCTCAACCACAATATGTACAAGAGTCTCAACAGTAGCAACCGAAAGTGAATAACTCAACAAGAATGGTATTTCAACACATTTACAACTTGCCTCAATGTGAATCACGACCTTTATAACTTCAACACCAAATTCAACATTAAGAATATTCCAAGGAATAACAACTTCAAGTAAAGGAACTCAATGGGTAAACAATGAATAAGAGATAAAGAGAGCAACAACTTCAACTAAATATTTAAAGACAATTAGCAAGTAAGAGATAATACAAATATCATGTCACGACCCAAACTAGCCCTATCGTGATGGCGCCTATCATGAAACTAGGCAAGCCGACTCATTCCCAAAACAAATCGATATTTTCATTTTAAATAACATTTCAAGGCTATTTAACATAAAAACCTTCGTAAAGGAGTTTAAATCAAAACAAAAGTGCGGAAGAGAAAAGCCTGACATCGAGGTGTCACTAGTCATGTGCATCTACTACAATTTGTCCGACAATATCGAGACTAACATAGTCTGAAAAATAGCTAAATACAACTAAAGGAAGATAAGAGGGAGAAGAGCAAGGCTGCGATCGCCAGGAAGCTACCTTGCTATCCCCGAGAAAATCTGCAACCGGAATAGTCAACAGCCGCTACCGTGTCCAGCTACACCTGGATATGCACACAAGGTACATGGAGTAACGTGAGTACGCCAATTCAGTAAGCAACAACAGTAAATAAAGACTGAGAAGTAATGATGTGCAGTAATGCAAGTAAAGTTCATATCAAAACAATTCAGTAAGACCCGACATGCTATTAAAATCAGGGTTTGAATCAAATCAGCTCTTTTAAATCCAGTTCCAGAAAAATCATTTAAAGACATCTTTCAATAGTTTTTCAAACAAAGGCTCAATGCAAAGGTGTGAAAAATAATAAAATCATAATCAGCCACTCGGGCAACATCACTCATATACAGTCCCTCGGGCAAACCTCACAATCACTCGTATAATGCCCCTCGGGCATACCTCACAATCACTCGTAAACAACCCCTCGGGCATACCTCACCATCTCTCATGCCTCCCAGTCACTCAGCACTCGGCACTTACACTCAGTAGGTGCCTGCATTCACTGGGGGTGTGTACAAACTCCGGAGGGGCTCTTTCAGCCCAAGCGCTATATCAAGCCAAATCATGTCATAAATCAATCAGGCCCTCGACCTATATCAAACAAGCTGCGGCGTACAGTCCGATCCCATAAATATCCTCACAAATCATGCCCTAGGCCTCACTCAGTTATAAATCTCTCAAGCCACTCGGGCTCTCAGTAAAAACAGGGTACTCGGCCCAAACAACATTTATACGCATCAAAACATAGTAATAAAACTGAGTTATGCAGTAAATAGGTATAACCATGACTGAGTATAGATTTTTCAATCGAAAACAATGAGAGGATAGTAAGAAAAAGGCCCCTAAGGGTCCAAACAACACTGGCACAAGGCCCAAACGTGGCATTCCGCCCAAGTATCATATAGTTTCAACAAAATATGCAACTTTACAGTTGCTACGAGATGGACCAAGTCACAATCCCTAACGGTGCACGCCCACACGCCCGTCACCTAAAATGTGTGTCACTTCAAAATAGTAGAATGATACAAAATCCGGGGTTTCATACCCTTAGGACTAGATTTACAATCATTACTTACCTCAAACCGGTCAAATCTCTACCCCGCAATGCTCTTGCCTCTTGACTCGGCCTCCAAATGCTCCGAATCTATTCACAATCAGTACAATACCATCAATATACGCTAATGGAATGAATTCCACAAGTAAAACTAATAAATTAGACCAAAAACCTGAAATCATCAAAAACCCGGCCCCCGGGCCCACGTCTCAAAATCCGACAAATTTACAAAACTAGAAAGCCCATTCACTCACGCGTCCATACATATGAAATTTATCAAAATCCTACCTCATTTGGTCCCTCAATTGCTTAAATCAAACTCTCCAAAAAATAAAGCCCTAACCCCTCATTTTCACCCCTAACTAATTACATGATTAAGCAGAAATTACCATATATATGAGTATTAGGGTTTAAGCAACTTACCTCACTGATATCCCCTTGAATCCCTCTTCAAAATCACTCCAAAAAGCTTCAAAACCGACTGAAAATGGTGATGAATGGACCAAAATTTGCGAAGCGTGCAATTTATACTATCTGCCCAGGCTTTTCGCACTTGCAGCCAATTCTTCACGCCTGCGGGACCGCACCTGTGGTCAAATTTCCGCACCTACGAAACTCACTTAATTCTTCAGTCTCCGCACCTGCACCCAGGCCTCGCACCTACGGGCTCGCAGGTGCGGCCAATCCTTCGCACCTGCGCTCCAGCCTTGGCCTCCCATTTTCCGCATCTGCGCTCTAAGTCTTGCACCTGCGGGCTCACAGATGCGACAGACTTCTCGCACTTGCGCATCCTGCCTAGCCCAGCATTGTCTGCACCTGCGGCATCGCACCTGCGACTCCCCTTCCATATGTGCGGAAACACCAGTAGAATTCACACCAGCAGCTCTCAAACACCAAAAACCAATCCGTCGACCATCCGAAACATGCCAGAGGTTCTCGGGACCTCAACCAAAAATACCAATAAGTCATATATTAACATAAAAACTTAGGCGAAACTTCGAATCACTCCAAACAACATCAAAACACCAAATTACCCTCGTATTCAAGCCTAAGAACTTCAAATCTTCCGAATTCCACAAACAACGCCGAAACTTACCAAACCACATCCGAATGACCTCAAATTTTATACACACGTCACAAATGACACAAAGAAGCTATCCAACTTCTGGAAATCCATTCCGACCCCGATATCAAATTTTTCACTGCCGACCAAAAATCGCCAAATTTTCAATTCGCCAATTCAAGCCTAATTCCACTACGGACCTCCAAATCACATTCCGGACGCACTCCTAAGTCCAAAACCACCTAATGGAGCTAACAAAACCATTAAAAATAAAATCTGAGATTGTTTACACATAGGTCAACAACCAGTTGACTTTTTCAACTTAAGCTTCTACTTTAGATACTAAGTGTCTCATTCCACTCCGCACCCAAACCAACCAACCCGATACAACATTATAAAGCTAAATAACATATAAAGAAGCATAAATGGGGGAAACGAGGCTATAACTCTCGAAACGACCGGCCGGGTCATTACATCCTGCCTCTCTTAAACAACCGTTCGTCCTCGAACGGATCTAGAAACATACCCGGAGTCTCGAATATGCGTGGATATCTGCTTTGCATCTCCCGCTCGGTCTCCCAGGTGGTCTTCTCCAACGGCTGACCTCTCCACTGCACCTTCACCGAAGCTATGTCCTTTGACCTCAACTTCCGAACCTGCTGATCTAAAATAGCCACCGGCTCCACATCATAAGTCATATCACCTTCCAACTGAACCGTGCTGAAGTCCAAAACATGGGACGGATCTCCAACATACTTCCGGAGCAAGGAAACATGAAACACTGGGTGCACACTCAACAAGCTGGGTAGAAAGGCAAGCTTATAACCTACCTCCCCTATCCTCTGAAGCACCTCAAAAGGCTCAATGAACCGGGGGATCAACTTGCCCCTCTTCCCAAACCTCATGACACCCTTCATGGGTGATACCTTCAGCAAAACCTTCTCCTCATCCATGAAAGATACATCACGGACCTTCCTGTCCGCATAACCCTTCTGCCTAGACTGCGCCGTTCGAAGTCGCTCCTGAATCAATTTTATCTTATCTAATGGATCATGGACCAAGTATGTACCTAAGAGCTAAGCCTAACCCGGATCAAACCATCCAACCGGAGATCTACACCTCCTCTCATATAAAGCCTCATACGGAGCCATCTGAATACTTGACCGATAACTGTTGTTATATGCAAATTCTGCGAGTGGAAGAAACTGGTTGCATGAACACCCAAAGTCAATGACACAAGCGCCCAACATGTCCTCCAATATCTGAATAGTGTGCTCGGACTGCCCGTCCATCTGAGGGTGAAAAGTTGTGCTCAACTCAACCTGAGTACCCAACTCTCACTGCACGGCCCTCCAAAACTGCGATGTGAACTGAGTACCTCTATCTGAAATGATGGAAACTGGAACACCATGCAGGAGAACAATCTCTCGGATGTAAATCTTAGCCAACCGCTCTTAAGTGTAAGTAGTACCAACTGGAATAAAGTGTGCGGACTTGGTCACCCGATCCACAATTACCCAAATAACATCGAACTTCCTCGAAGTCCGTAGGAGTCCAACTACAAAGTCCATGGTGATCCGCTCCCACTTCCACTCTGGGATATCTAATCTCTGAAGCAAGCCACCCGGTCTCTGATACTCGTACTTAACCTGCTGACAGTTGAGACATCGAGCTACAAACCCAACTATATCCTTCTTCATCCGCCTCCACCTATAGTGCTGTCTCAAATCCTGGTACATCTTCGCGGCACCTAGATGGATGGAATACCGCGAGTTATGGGCCTCCTCAAGAATCAACTCCCAAAGCCCATCTACATTAGGCACAAATATCCGACCCTACATCCTCAACACGCCGTCATCACCAATAGTCACATCCCTAACATCACCTCTCCGAACCCTATCCTGAAGAACGAGCAAGTGAGGGTCCTCATACTGACGCTCCCTGATACAGTCATAAAGAGAAGACCTGGAGACCACGCAAGCCAACACCCAACTCGGCTCCGAAATATCCAATCTCACAAGCTGGCCCGCTAAGGCCTGAACATCCAATGGCAAAGGTCTCTCTGCTGCTGGAAGATATGCTAAACTCCCTAAACTCTACGCCCGATGACTCAAATCGTCGACCACCTCATTGGCCTTCCCTAGATGGTAAAAAATAGTGATATCATAGTCCTTAAGATGCTCCAACCATCTCTGCTGATGCAAATTAAGATCCTTTTGCTTAAACAAATGCTATAGACTCCAGTGATCAGTATAGATCTCAGAATGAACCCCATACAAATAATGGCAACAAATCTTCAAGGCGTGAACAATGGCTGCTAACTCAA
This sequence comes from Nicotiana tomentosiformis, assembly GCF_000390325.3. NCBI lineage: Eukaryota > Viridiplantae > Streptophyta > Magnoliopsida > Solanales > Solanaceae > Nicotiana > Nicotiana tomentosiformis. Next base: position 40,895,156 of record NC_090823.1, read on the forward strand.
GATCATGGACATGATAGTTCTTCTCATGGGTCTTCAACTGGCGCGAGGCATAGGCAATCACCCTACCCTCCTGCATCAGAACACAACCAATGCCTATCCTTGAGGCATCACAATACATGGTGTAAGAACCTGAAGCTGATGGCAGAACTAACACTGGAGCTGTGGTCAAGGCAGTCTTGAGTTTTTGAAATCTCTCCTCACACTCGTCCGACCACCTGAATGAAGCACTCTTTTGGGTCAATTTGGTCAAGGGCGAAGCAATATATGAAAATCCCTCCACAAAGCGATGGTAATAACCCGCCAGACCAAGGAAGCTCCTGATCTCTGTGGCTGAGGACGGTCTAGGCCAACTCTGTACCACCAGACCAATGCTGTTGCCTCTTGACTCGGCCTCCAAATGCTCCGAATCTATTCACAATCAGTACAATACCATCAATATACGCTAATGGAATGAATTCCACAAGTAAAACTATCAAATTAGACCAAAAACCTGAAATCATCAAAAACCCGGCCCCCGGGCCCACGTCTCAAAATCCGACAAATTTACAAAACTAGAAAGCCCATTCACTCATGCGTCCATACATATAAAATTTATCAAAATCCGACCTCATTTGGTCCCTCAATTGCTTAAATCAAACTCTCCAAAAAATAAAGCCCTAACCCCTCATTTTCACCCCTAACTAATTACATGATTAAGCAGAAATCACCATATATACGAGTATTAGGGTTTAAGCAACTTATCTCACTGATATCCCCTTGAATCCCTCTTCAAAATCACTCCCAAAAGCTTCAAAACCGACTGAAAATGGTGAGGAATGGACCAAAATTTGCGAAGCGTGCAATTTATACTATCTGCCCAGGCTTTTCGCACCTGCGGCCAATTCTTCACGCCTGCGGGACCGCACCTGCGGTCAAATTGCCGCACCTACGAAACTCACTTAATTCTTCAGTCTCCGCACCTGCGCCCAGGCCTCGCACCTACGGGCTCGTAGGTGCGGCCAATCCTTCGCACCTGCGCTCCAGCCTTGGCCTCCCATTTTCCGCATCTGCGCTCTAAGTCTTGCACCTGCGGGCTCGCAGATGCGACGGACTTCTCGCACCTGCTCACCCTGCCTAGCCCAGCATTGTCTGCACCTGCGGCATCGCACCTGCGACTCCCCTTCCGTATGTGCAGAAACACCAGCAGAATTCACACCAGCAGCTCTCAAACACCAAAAACCAATCCGTCGACCATCCGAAACATGCCAGAGGCTCTCGGGACCTCAACCAAAAATACCAACAAGTCATATATCAACATAAAAACTTAGGCGAACCTTCGAATCACTCCAAACAACATCAAAACACCAAATTATCCTCGGATTCAAGCCTAAGAACTTCAAATCTTCCGAATTCCACAAACAACGCCGAAACTTACCAAACCACATCCGAATGACCTCAAATCTTACACACACGTCACAAATGACACAAAGAAGCTACTCCAACTTCTAGAAATCCATTCCGACCCCGATATCAAATTTTCCACTGCCGACCAAAAATCGCCAAATTTTCAATTCGCCAATTCAAGCCTAATTCCACTACGGACCTCCAAATCACATTCCGGACGCACTCCTAAGTCCAAAACCACCTAATGGAGCTAACAAAACCATAAAAAATAAAATCTGAGATTGTTTACACATAGGTCAACATCCAGTTGACTTTTTCAACATAAGCTTCTACTTTAGAGACTAAGTATCTCATTCCACTCCGGACCCAAACCAACCAACACGATACAACAATATACAGCTAAATAACATATAAAGAAGCATAAATGGGGGAAATGAGGCTATAACTCTCGAAACGACCGGCCGGGTCGTTACATCCTGCCTCTCTTAAACAACCGTTCGTCCTCGAACGGATCTAGAAACATACCCGGAGTCTCGAATATGCGTGGATATCTGCTCTGCATCTCCCGCTCGATCTCCCAGGTGGTCTTCTCCAACGGCTGACCTCTCCACTGCACCTTCACCGAAGCTATGTCCTTTGACCTCAACTTCCGAACCTGCTGATCCAAAATAGCCACCGGCTCCACATCATAAGTCATATCACCTTCCAACTGAACCGTGCTGAAGTCCAAAACATGGGACGGATCTCCAACATACTTCCGGAGCATGGAAACATGAAACACTGGGTGCACACTCGACAAGCTGGGTAAAAAGGCAAGCTTATAACCTACCTCCCCTATCCTCTGAAGCACCTCAAAAGGCCCAATGAACCGGGGGCTCAACTTGCCCCTCTTCCCAAACCTCATGGCACCCTTCATGGGTGGTACCTTCAGCAAAACCTTCTCCTCATCCATGAAAGATACATCACGGACCTTCCTGTCCGCATAACCCTTCTGCCTAGACTGCGCCGTTCGAAGTCGCTCCTGAATCAATTTTATCTTATCTAATGCATCATGGACCAAGTATGTACCCAAGAGCCAAGCCTAACCCGGATCAAACCATCCAACCGGAGATCTACACCTCCTCTCATATAAAGCCTCATACGGAGCCATCTGAATACTTGACCGATAACTGTTGTTATATGCAAATTCTGCGAGTGGCAGAAACTGGTCCCATGAACACCCAAAGTCAATGACACAAGCGCCCAACATTTCCTCCAATATCTGAATAGTGTGCTCGGACTGCCCGTCCGTCTGAGGGTGAAAAGTTGTGCTCAACTCAACCTGAGTACCCAACTCTCACTGCACGGCCCTCCAAAACTGCGATGTGAACTGAGTACCTCTATCTGAAATGATGGAAACTGGAACACCATGCAGGCGAACAATCTCTCGGATGTAAATCTCAGCCAACCGCTCTTAAGTGTAAGTAGTACCAACTGGAATAAAGTGTGCGGACTTGGTCACCCGATCCACAATTACCCAAATAACATCGAACTTCCTCGAAGTCCGTGGGAGTCCAACTACAAAGTCCATGGTGATCCGCTCCCACTTCCACTCTGGGATATCTAATCTCTGAAGCAAGCCACCCGGTCTCTGATGCTCGTACTTAACCTGCTGACAGTTGAGACATCGAGCTACAAACCCAACTATATCCTTCTTCATCCGCCTCCACCTATAGTGCTGTCTCAAATCCTGGTACGTCTTCGTGGCACCTAGATGGATGGAATACCGCGAGTTATGGGCCTCCTCAAGAATCAACTCCTAAAGCCCATCTACATTAGGCACAAATATCCGACCCTACATCCTCAACACGCCGTCATCACCAATAGTCACATCCCTAGCATCACCTCTCCGAACCCTGTCCTGAAGAACGAGCAAGTGAGGGTCCTCATACTGACGCTCCCTAATACAGTCATAAAGAGAAGACCTGGAGACCATGCAAGCCAACAACCAACTCGGCTCCGAAATATCCAATCTCACAAGCTGGCCCGCTAAGGCCTGAACATCCAATGGCAAAGGTCTCTCTGCTGCTGGAAGATATGCTAAACTCCCTAAACTCTACGCCCGATGACTCAAATCGTCGACCACCTCATTGGCCTTCCCTAGATGGTACAAAATAGTGATATCATAGTCCTTAAGAAGCTCCAACCATCTCTGCTGAAGCAAATTAAGATCCTTTTTCTTAAACAAATGCTATAGACTCCAGTGATCAGTATAGATCTCAGAATGAACCCCATACAAATAATGGCGACAAATCTTCAAGGCGTGAACAATGGCTGCTAACTCAAGACCATGGACATGATAGTTCTTCTCATGGGTCTTCAACTGGCGCGAGGCATAGGCAATCACCCTACCCTCCTGCATCAGAACACAATCAATGCCTATCCTTGAGGCATCACAATACATGGTGTAAGAACCTGAAGCTGATGGCAGAACTAACACTGGAGCTGTGGTCAAGGCAGTCTTGAGTTTTTGAAATCTCTCCTCACACTCGTCCGACCACCTGAATGAAGCACCCTTTTGGATCACTTTGGTCAAGGGCGAAGCAATATATGAAAATCCCTCCACAAAGCGATGGTAATAACCCGCCAGACCAAGGAAGCTCCTGATCTCTGTGGCTGAGGACGGTCTAGGCCAACTCTGTACCACCAGACCAATGCTGTTGCCTCTTGACTCGGCCTCCAAATGCTCCGAATCTATTCACAATCAGTACAATACCATCAATATACGCTAATGGAATGAATTCCACAAGTAAAACTATCAAATTAGACCAAAAACCTGAAATCATCAAAAACCCGGCCCCCGGGCCCACGTCTCAAAATCCGACAAATTTACAAAACTAGAAAGCCCATTCACTCACGCGTCCATACATATAAAATTTATCAAAATCCGACCTCATTTGGTCCCTCAATTGCTTAAATCAAACTCTCCAAAAAATAAAGCCCTAACCCCTCATTTTCACCCCTAACTAATTACATGATTAAGCAGAAATCACCATATATACGAGTATTAGGGTTTAAGTAACTTACCTCACTGATATCCCCTTGAATCCCTCTTCAAAATCACTCCCAAAAGCTTCAAAACCGACTGAAAATGGTGAAGAATGGACCAAAATTTGCGAAGCGTGCAATTTATACTATCTGCCCAGGCTTTTCGCACCTGCGGCCAATTCTTCACGCCTGCGGGACCGCACCTACGGTCAAATTGCCGCACCTATGAAACTCACTTAATTCTTCAGTCTCCGCACCTGCGCCCAGGCCTCGCACCTACGGGCTCGCAGGTGCGGCCAATCCTTCGAACCTGCGCTCCAGCCTTGGCCTCCCATTTTCCGCATCTGCTCTCTAAGTCTTGCACCTGCGGGCTCGCAGATGCGACAGACTTCTCGCACCTGCGCATCCTGCCTAGCCCAGCATTGTCTGCACCTGCGGCATCGCACCTGCGACTCCCCTTCCGTATGTGCGAAAACACCAGCAGAATTCACACCAGCAGCTCTCAAACACCAAAAACCAATCCGTCGACCATCCGAAACATGCCAGAGGCTCTCGGGACCTCAACCAAAAATACCAACAAGTCATATATCAACATAAAAACTTAGGCGAACCTTCGAATCACTCCAAACAACATCAAAACACCAAATTACCCTCGGATTCAAGCCTAAGAACTTCAAATCTTCCGAATTCCACAAACAACGCCAAAACTTACCAAACCACATCCGAATGACCTCAAATTTTACACACACGTCACAAATGACACAAAGAAGCTACTCCAACTTCTGGAAATCCATTCCGACCCCGATATCAAATTTTCCACTGCCGACCAATAATCGCCAAATTTTTAATTCGCCAATTCAAGCCGAATTCCACTACGGACCTCCAAATCACATTCCGGATGCACTCCTAAGTCCAAAACCACCTAATGGAGCTAACAAAACCATAAAAAATAAAATCTGAGATTGTTTACACATAGGTCAACATCCAGTTGACTTTTTCAACTTAAGCTTCTACTTTAGAGACTAAGTGTCTCATTCCACTCCGGACCCAAACCAACCAACCCGATACAACACTATACAGCTAAATAACATATAAAGAAGCATAAATGGGGGAAACGAGGCTATAACTCTCGAAACGACCGGCCGGGTCATTACATCCTGCCTCTCTTAAACAACCGTTCGTCCTCGAACGGATCTAGAAACATACCTGGAGTCTCGAATATGCGTGGATATCTGCTCTGCATCTCCCGCTCGGTCTCCCAGGTGGTCTTCTCTAACGGCTGACCTCTCCACTACACCTTCACCGAAGCTATGTCCTTTGACCTCAACTTCCGAACCTGCTGATCCAAAATAGCCACCGGCTCCACATCATAAGTCATATCACCTTCCAACTAAACCGTGCTGAAGTCCAAAACATGGGACGGATCTCCAACATACTTTCGGAGCATGGAAACATGAAACACTGGGTGCACACTCGACAAGCTGGGTAGAAAGGCAAGCTTATAACCTACCTCCCCTATCCTTTGAAGCACCTCAAAAGGCCCAACGAACCGGGGGCTCAACTTGCCCCTCTTCCCAAACCTCATGACACCCTTCATGGGTGATACCTTCAGCAAAACCTTCTCCTCATCCATGAAAGATACATCACGAACCTTCCTGTCCGCATAACCCTTCTGCCTAGACTGCGCCGTTCGAAGTCGCTCCTGAATCAATTTTATCTTATCTAATGCATCATGGACCAAGTATGTACCCAAGAGCCAAGCCTCACCCGAATCAAACCATCCAACCAGAGATCTACACCTCCTCTCATATAAAGCCTCATACGGAGCCATTTGAATACTTGACCGATAATTGTTGTTATATGCAAATTCTGCGAGTGGCAGAAACTGGTCCCATGAACACCCAAAGTCAATGACACAAGCGCCCAACATGTCCTCCAATATCTAAATAGTGTGCTCGGACTGCCCGTCCGTCTGAGGGTGAAAAGTTGTGCTCAACTCAACCTGAGTACCCAACACTCGCTGCACTGCCCTCCAAAACTGCGATGTGAACTGAGTACCTCTATCTGAAATGATGGAAACTGGAACACCATGCAGGCGAACAATCTCTTGGATGTAAATCTCAGCCAACCGCTCTTAAGTGTAAGTAGTACCAACTGGAATAAAGTATGTGGACTTGGTCACCCGATCCACAATTACCCAAATAACATCGAACTTCCTCGAAGTCCGTGGGAGTCCAACTACAAAGTCCATGGTGATCCGCTCCCACTTCCACTCTGGGATATCTAATCTCTGAAGCAAGCCACCCGGTCTCTAATGCTCGTACTTAACCTGCTGACAGTTGAGACATCGAGCTACAAACCCAACTATATCCTTCTTCATCCGCCTCCACCTATAGTGCTGTCTCAAATCCTGGTATATCTTCGCGGCACCTAGATGGATGGAATACCGCGAGTTATGGGCCTCCTCAAGAATCAACTCCCAAAGCCCATCTACATTAGGCACAAATATCCGACCCTACATCCTCAACACGCCGTCATCACCAATAGTCACATCCCTAGCATTACCTCTCCAAACCCTGTCCTGAAGAACGAGCAAGTGAGGGTCCTCATACTGACGCTCCCTGATACAGTCATAAAGAGAAGACCTGGAGACCACGCAAGCCAACACCCAACTCGGCTCCGAAATATCCAATCTCACAAGCTGGCCCGCTAAGGCCTGAACATCCAATGGCAAAGGTCTCTCTGCTGCTGGAAGATATGCTAAACGCCCTAAACTCTATGCCCGATGACTCAAATCGTCGACCACCTCATTGGCCTTCCCTAGATGGTACAAAATAGTGATATCATAGTCCTTAAGATGCTCCAACCATCTATGCTAATGCAAATTAAGATCCTTTTGCTTAAACAGATGCTATAGACTCCAGTGATCAGTATAGATCTCAGAATGAACCCCATACAAATAATGGCGACAAATCTTCAAGGCGTGAACAATGGCTGCTAACTCAAGATCATGGACATTATAGTTCTTCTCATGGGTCTTCAACTGGCGTGAGGCATAGGCAATCACCCTACCCTCCTGCATCAGAACACAACCAATGCCTATCCTTGAGGCATCATAATACATGGTGTAAGAACCTGAAGCTGATGGCAGAACTAACACTGGAGCTGTGGTCAAGGCAGTCTTGAGTTTCTGAAATCTCTCCTCACACTCGTCCGACCACCTGAATGAAGCACCCTTTTGGATCAATTTGGTCAAGGGCAAAGCAATATATGAAAATCCCTCCACAAAGCGATTGTAATAACCCGCCAGACCAAGGAAGCTCCTGATCTCTGTGGTTGAGGACGGTCTAGGCCAACTCTGTACCGCCTCTATCTTCTTTGGATCTACCTAAATACCCTCACTGGACACCACGTGTCCCAAGAATGCTACTAAACTGAGCCAAAACTCACACTTGGAGAACTTTGCATAAAGCTTCTCCTCCTTCAATCTCTGTAATACAATCCTCAAATGTTGAGCGTGCTCCTCCTAGCTACGAGAGTACAACTGGATGTCATCAATGAATATAATAACGAATGAGTCCAAATAGGGCTAGAATACACTGTTCATCAAATGCATGAATACTGCTGGGGCATTGGTCAGCCCAAAAGACATCACCAAGAACTCATAATGGCCATAACGGGTCCTGAAAGCTGTCTTAAGAATATCTGAATCCCGAATCTTCAACTGATGATAACCGAACCTCAAATTAATCTTGGAGAACACCCTCGCTCCCTGAAGCTGGTCAAATAAATCATCAATACGAGGCAAAGGATACTTGTTCTTGACTGTGACCTTGTTCAATTGCCTGTAATCAATGCATATTCTCATGGAATCATCCTTCTTCTTCACAAATAGAACCGGTGCACCCCAAGGTGACACACTAGGCCGAATAAACCCTTTATTAAGGAGTTCCTGAAGTTGTTCTTTCAACTCCTTCAACTCTTCCAGTGCCGTACGATACGGTGGAATAGAAATAGGCTGAGTGCCACACCAAATCAATACCAAAGTCAATATCCCTGTCAGGCGGCATGCCCAATAGGTTTGTAGGAAACACATCTGGAATATCACGTACCACCGGAACAAAATCATTGGCAGGAGTATCTGTACTAACATCCCTCACAAAAGCCAAATAAGACAGGCAACCCTTCTCAACCATATGCTGAGCCTTCAAATATGAAATCACCCTACTTGGTACATAATCTACAGAACCACTCCACTCAACCCTCGAAAATCCCGGCATCGGTAATGTCACGGTCTTTGCGTGACAATCTAGAACAACATGACATGGAGATAACCAATCCATACCCAATATCACATCAAAGTCAACTATAATGAGCAGCAAAAGGTCCATTTGGGGTTTTTGGGCGGAGCTCTAAGGGTGGATATTATACGGAGTGATATGGGTGGCTATCGGAGTAATCCGGATGGCGAATGATATTTTCAGGCAGAGTGATACGGGTGGCTATCAGAGAGATAATGGTGGAAATGTCAGGGATGATGTGTGATGGCTTGGGATATTGTGTTGGTGATTTTCGTGTGATGGTGTGCTTTTCCTTGTATATTTCATACACCTTACGTGATTTGTTGTGTTACACCAATGATCTACTCGATATCTTTGATATTACTTATTGACGTGGGCTACAGTAGTACACTCGCACTAGCATACACCGTAGCATGCCACTTATACTAGCTCAGGAGTATTAAACTTGACATTTATTAATCATGTCCATATGTTCTTGTATTATCGGTTTTCATGTTGATATTGAACTTGTGACCATGCTGGGCGGATTGTGATTATGAGCCTGTGACCATGCGGGGCATATTGTGATTGTGAGCCTGTGACCATACCGGGCGGATTGAGATTGTGAGCTTGTGACCATGCCGGGCGGATTGTGAATGTGAGCCCGTGATCATGCCGGGCTGATTCAGATATTGGCACGTGAGTTTTTCGTGCGGTTTTGATCTGAAATGTGGGAACAAGGTACCGTGAGCATAGGATAGTGGGTTGAGACTCATATCTTGTGATTATGAGATGAGGTATCACGGAGTAATTACGTTGTGAAACTTGTGTTAGAACAACTTGATTAATTGGTTGTCCTTTGTGTTCCTTATTTGGTTTTTGATTCTTGTTGCCATTTACTGATTTCTACTTTCATTATTAGCTTTATACTTCTATACTGCACAGTTTATTTTGTCTAGTGAGTGTCTTGACTTGTATCTCGTCACTCCTCCACCGAGATTAGTTTTGATACTTACTAGGTACCGACCATGGTATACCCATCCTACACTTCTATATATTTTTGTGTAGAGCCAGGTATTGGAGATATCAAACTCGGGCAGAGTTATCATATTGGTTGTGAGGATTCAAGGTAGAGTTACTTGGTCATCGCAGTCACTTAGAGTTCTTTCCTTTCATTATACTGTCAGCTTGTTATTTGAACAATATTGTATTTTGATCTTTGAGATCTTTCCATGTACTTAGCTAGAGTTCGTGACTCTATATTACCAAATCTTGGGAGGTTGTTACGATTATTGCCGCGTAGGCTTATTACGCTTTTGTTGCGGTATTCATATTAGACTTTGTTTCAAATTATCATTGTTAAAAATTTGCCTAATCATTTTTAGTAATTGACTTACCTAGTCTTAGAGACTAGATGCCATCATGAGGCCTATGGTAGGTTTTTGGGTCGTGAGAGTTTCTGATGCCAAGTTTTCTTCATTCTCTGTATTCCTTGTCAGTGCAACAGTTGCTTCCATATACTTCATGTTACTTCATACTCAAAGAATAGGTGTTGCATTGTTTCATTCTCCCGTACACATAACGATCATATTTGATATGGAATGATGTCCCATTTTTCTAACCTTTCTTTTGTGGACAGCATGTTATGCAATGCTAGTCGCAGGATAAAAATCCATTTAGGCAATCCCTGGTTATTGGAGATCAACTTCCTCTATGACACCTTCTGGATTTCACCTTGCATTGCTTTGTATAGTTTCTTAATTGAGAAGCTCTCCATCTGGTGAACATCATCTTCAGTGAAACCAGCTGCCTCGAAGTAGTGCTTTGCCTTAAATATCTTTTGAATGATCCAGGAAGTACATTTATGGTCTTTGTCCCATATAGTCTGATCTTTTATGTAATATGAATGTACCCATATCACCCACAATTTCTTCTTCTTTGTACATATGTTCCATAGGGGTTTACAAATTGCTGCTTTGTTCCATATTTTCACATTGATGAAGTTAAGTCCCCCTGCCACCTTAGGAGTATACAGCTTATCCCAGGCAATCATTGCTTTTTTTTTTGTAGGCTCAGCAGCACCTGTCCACGGGAATCTCCTATATAAAGCCTCTATAAACTGGATGATTTTCTTTGGCAAGATGAACACTTGGGCCTAGAAAGTTTGGATAGCAAATAAAACACTTTTAACTAACATTGCTCTTCCATCATATGATAGAAACTTTGTTGTCCATGTTTGAATTCTTCCTATCATCCTGTCAATCAAGGGTTCATATTGTATAGTTGTTAGCCTCTTTGTATTAGTGGTACTCCTAGATACCTAAAGGGTAGTTCTCCTTTAGAGTATCCTAGCATGTCCATAATATTTTGCTAAATCAGACTACTCACTCCACCAAAGTAAACACTACTTTTACTTGGATTTGCTACTAACCCTGAGGCTACAGAGAAAGTTTGGAATTGGTTATAGAGGATGTTCACAGACTGGTCACCTCTACAAAAGAGAAGGAGATCATCATCAAATCCCGGTTGCACTAGGTTAACCTTAGCACATTTAGGATGGAATTTAAACTTTTTATTATCCTTCAGAGGCTTCAATAGTCTACTCAAATAATCCATGACCATCACAAACATAAATGGAGATAGGGGATCTCCCTGCCTTTGCCCTTTCTTTGCCTCAAATGGTTCAGTTGGTTTACCATTGATAAGTACTAAATAAGAAACTGTGAATACAAAGGCCATTTTGCATATCTATTCTGAGCATGCATCTTGGTGATATATTCTTCCTCCCATAACCTTTGACTATCTCATGACTCATAATGATGTTGTCCGTGATCAATCTTCCTGGTACAAAGGTTGTTTGATAATTATCAATTAAGTCTTTCATAACACCCTGCAATCTAGACATTAGCACTTTAAAAATTATCTTTTAGAGTACTGTACAATAAGAGATTGGCTTGAATCCCTTGATAGTAGCTGGGTTCTTCACTTTTGGTATCAATGTAATGGTTGTGTAGTTAAAGGCTTTACACATTTTTGCAGAACTCCATTACTGTTGTAGTAACCTCCTCTCCCAAAATATGCCAATTCCTTTTGCAGAAGAACGCATTGTAACCATCGCACCCTAGTGCTTTGTTTTCATGAATGTCCATCATTACCTGCTATTTCCTCCTTTGTCGATTTGGATAAGCTGCGGTTGTTGATTGCAATTAAGAGTATACCCATTTTGCATAACATCTGGTATAACTACTGGAAACTAAGGTATAGTTTCTAAAGCAGACCTTTGTAGAAGCTCAAAATTTTATTTTCAACTTCAGCAGCACTATGGAGTAGTTGCCCTGAACTACTAGTTAGCTTTCCAATGTGATTCTATGCCTTCCTATTTTTCATGAAAGCATGGAAGTATGATGCGCTAGAGTCTCCAAGTTTAAGCCATTTTACTCTTGACTTTTGCTTCCAAATACTCCTCAACCATCAGTCATTTCTCCAGTTGCATTTTTGGTTTTGTTTCTTGTTGTATTGCCTCTGAATCATAATATTGTGTATTCATCTGAGTTTGGATGGTGCTCAATTTTCCCCTTGCCAACTGTATCTTATTACCTACACCACTAAATTATTGCTTATTCCATTGCTTTAAGGTTCCTTTCAGCACTATGAGCTTTCTCCATACATTCATCATAGTTGGTCCTCTTCCCTTTCTTTTCCAGCAGTGTTATACTGTTGTATCAAATTCCTTATGGCTTACCAGATAATTGAGGAATTTGAAAGGTCTAGTTCCTTGATAAGTTATAGCTTCAAAACAAACACTAATTGGACAGTGATCTGTAAAGCCATGATTCATAGTGATCCTTTCCATGTGAGTCTATTTCTGCATCCACTCTGAGTTTACCAAAATTCTAGTAATCTTGCTATAGATATGGTTGTTTGTCCAAGTGTATTTCCTACACACAGTCTTTAGTTCTTCAAGCACAGTGTCAAGTAGGAAGTTCTTAAAGTCCCACACCTCAATCTGCTGAACTGGATTCCCTTGTATTCTATCCTCACTATATAGGATAGTGTTAAAGTCTCCCATTATCAGGATTGGCCTATTCATTTCAATCAGTGTCACCTTCAAATCTTCCCATAGTATTTTCCTATCTTGGATTGTACATAACATACACTGCACAAAAACTAAAATTAATATTGTGCTGCATTAGAGTAACATGCCCTTGTATAAATTGTTCGTGTGCTCTTATCAAGGAAAACGTAACTTGCAATTGATCACATGCTACCCATATTCTTCCTCCTGGTGCATCATCATAGTTATCTACCCATTGCCAGTTGTTCAAAATCTTCCCATATCACTGTCCAATTAGTGTTTGTATTACTATTATTATTATTGTTGTTAGTACTTATTATATATTTCATATATTTCTAGAAAAATAAATAATTTGAATAATAATTTTAAAAACACCTTGTTACATTATAGTTGATCAAGAAGCATAATAATTTAATTAGATAAAGGGAGGGCCAAAATTGAACGTCAACAGACTCCACATGAGATTGAATAGGTTTTACTAAGGAAATTCGGGAAAACCATAACAAAAGGGGCTTTAACATGGTATTCACTTTTACCTGAACACATTTCTAATTCTTTTGAAATACTTGCAGATTCTTTCATCAAAGCTCACGCTAGAGCAAGGAAAGTTCAAGCTATGAAAACATATATATTCAGAATCGCTCAAGGAGACTCAGAGGTTCTACGAGAGTTCATGATCCAATTCCAAATGGAGAGAATCATGTTGCTGGCAGTAACGAATAAATGGGCACTATAAGCATTTACCAAGGGTCTTAATACCTCAACTCCGATGCTTCAAGAAAGTTAAAGGAGAGTTTGTTGGAATTTTAAGAAACAACATGGGTAGATTTTCATAACAGGTACGAGTCAAAGATTCGCATTGAAGATGATCAGGTAATTATAATGAAATCTTCTACAACCTGGAATTAAGGTCAACAAAACTTAGATAAGAATCTTTCCAGATACCAATTTGAACCATACCTATTAGGATCACAAACTGACAGGGGACAGGAACATTCCCATAGCAAGTTGCCAGAAAATAACTTCGATGAAGGACGGTAATGTCTACGCATGCTGTGGATTGTTACAACAAAGAAGCAAAAATCACAACAATAAGTACCTGAAGCATCTGAAGATGGCTCCAGAACAATGAAAAAAAGGCAATGTTCCCAAAGGAATCATGTCTGTATAGGATATGGGAGATATCCCGAACTAGCTTCGAAATAAAGAAAAGGATCGAAGACTACCAGATCAGCCCCGGGGGAAGGGAAAAAATAGAAGGAATCAAGAACCGGCTAGACCCAATAAATGTAAACTTGATCGCAATTCTCTTGCAATATATTATTATTCATTTCTTGTAAGCTGTCATATATGTAAAGTTGTAAACATTTGTGTATGTTCAAGGTATAGAATGAAGCAAAACTTTCACCTTCTAAAATATTCTCGTATATGTCTGAATGAACAAAATAATTCTAAAAATTTGCTCACACTTAAAAGCAAATAAGGATTATGAACCTGAGCAACCCTGTCTAGATGAACATGGAACATCCTCTTCATAAGCATCATAAATATAAGGTCCCTCTGTTATAAAGCCATCCAATCAAATGACTAAAGGCCGAATGCTTTGTTTTTCGGTCGTAAACTTAACTAGATGCATTAATGTTTTAGACTTTATCAATACTAGAGGTACAAAATTCCTTGTCATCCCCGGTCTCTAAGGCTGTGAGGTTATAAAAGTTTTGGGTACAACTAAAAATCCAAGAGTTAAAACTCAAAGAAACGTATTTGGGTACAACTAAAAACTCAAGAGCCAAAATTCAAAGATTAAAAGTTCCGGTTGAAGACTAAAATCCAAGATCAAGCTTTCTGTGGTGGTGGTACTTTTTTAGCACCAACTGATCATTGATGAAAGAAAAATAGGAGTTGGCATCTGAAGCCCTAAGTTTTGCACTCTTTTTTCCTTCGCTCGATTTTTGTCCCGATTGGATTTTTTCCGCAAAGTTTTTGATGAGCCAGTAACGAGGGGGGAAAAGATAAGATCTTTCACTTTCCGGTCACATCACAGTGAGTAACCAGAAAGTGGGGGGACTATCTGTATACGGTAAAAATAGAACTCAATAGTTGGGTAAATTAGGAAGCAACATGTGTCAAGAATGACCAGTCAGTGGTGACTCAACCATGGTGACACTGGATACAAACCTGTGGCTGGATAAGAAGCAATTCAAGATATGACCGTTACAAAAATATTACAAAAGACCCCAAGATTCCTCCAGCCTTTATTAGGCATTATTACCTTTTATTATTTTTTATCACCTTTTAATTACCTTTTATTTCAACATTAATATTGGTAATTAAGGGGGCATAATTTGTGGATCATGCACCCTATAGCACTATTATAAATAAAAGATTTCATTGTATTGTAAAGGGGGAATCAGATAGAAAAAACATCATACTTACTTTGTTCTCTATATTCTTTTGTTGTTCTTTATATTCTGTTGTTATGGATTTGAAATATTCTTAAAGGCTGAGTGTCACGACCCAAATCCCAACCTATCGTTATGACGCCTATAAGATTGCGAGGCAAGCCAACAATCACATAATAATTACGTATTTGAATTAAAAATATGATTTTTAACAAGTTCAACAGTAGAAAATTTTCAAAAATAACTGATAAAAGCAACTGAATCTCAACGACAACAAATCCCAAAATCCTGGTGGCACCGAGTACATAAGCTACTAAATGTCAACACAATCTAAATTTTTAATACAGCTATCTGGAAAAATAGAACAATACTAAATAAACTAAAAGGAAGGAGAGCCAAGGTATGCAGGCATCATAGCAGCTACCTCAATTGTCTCTGAGTACATACTGCACCAAATCTAGAAACCGTTGTCCAGATGTACTCAATAAGTAACAGGACTAACCTTGGGCTGAAAGCATTGACGGGCTCAGAAAGGTACAGTCCAAATCAAATAATGACAACAGAAATATAACAAGATAATGACAGTAATAATTCAAAGGACTTCCATAGCCATCTCGTACATAGTACAGGAATTTAGTCATGCTTTTATGTTCAACAGTTTAAGCTCAACGCTAATAAATATGCCAAGTACATCTAGCATGAGGAATGTCACATCTCTATGCCTACATGTCAAATATGCATGTCAAATGTAATGCATCACAGTGATAAACCTATGTACTCAGACTCTCAGAGTATTCAATCTCATTGTCTCACACTCCCACTCATCACACTTAATCACTCAGCACTATACGGTACATGCGCTCACTGCTGGTATGTCAGACTCTGGAGGGGTGGATCCTGCCCAAGCACAGATATAAGCCAACATGGGATGTTGTGTCATGCAGCCAGGTCTCATAATGAGTCAATAAATCATGTTGCGATGTACAATCCGATTCCATAAATAACTCCTGCGACGTGCAACCCAATCCCATAAATGTCACTCACATTTCGGCTTTCATGCCCCAATTCAGTCATCAATCTCTCTAGTCTCTCGGGCTCACAAATCGCATATTAATCAGCCCAAACAATTATAACATGATGTAAAAATAAATAATAACAAAGACTGAGATATGACATGCAATGAATAAATATAACTGAGCACATAATTGTAACTTAAGAATATAACTCAATAGCAGAAATGACCTCAGTGGGTCCCAACAAAATATGCACATAGCCTAAACATGATTTCTAACATGGATCACAACTCAATTACTTTAACACGTAGGAATTACATGGATAGAAAAAAGACTAGGTAACTACACAGTGCCACAGCATCATCAGAGCCATAATTACTACGGTGCACGCCCACACGCCTGTCACCTAGCATGTGCATCACCCAACACCAACCATATAACACGTATTTCAGGGATTTGTACCCTCAATACCAAGTTTAGAAGTGTTACTTACCTCAAAATGCGCAACTCAATGCTCCAAAAAATTCTTGCCTCGCGAATCGACCTCCGAACAACTCGAATCTAGTCACGAACAACTTAATATAATCAACACAAGATATAGGAATTGATTCCATACGATAAAGCTAAGTTCTTTACCCAAATTCAAAAGGTCAACCCAGGGCCCATGCCTCGAAACCTGACAAAATTCATGAAATCCAAACACACATTCACTAACGAGTCCAATCATACCAAAATCATCCAATTCCGATAACAAATCGACCCCCAAATCTTACTCTTCAATCCCTAGTACGAAATCCCCCAAATTTCACCTTAAAACACTTAATCTAGGTATACAAATCAATGGGTATTCAATATTATTGGACCAAAGAGATCAAAAATAGCTTACCTCTTGATTTATAGTAAAATCCCTCCCAAATATCGCCCCTAGCAGAGCTCCTCAAGTCCAAATATGAAATTTTACTCTAACCCACGATTAGGGATTTTAAATAGTCAGCCCAGTTGTTCCTCTTCGCGATCGCGGAATGTCCCTCGCAATCGCGAAGAACAAAAGATGTTGCCCTCAAAAATACACTTCGCGAATGCGAGGACTGCATAACAAGCGTGGTGACTAACTCCCAAAACGTACGTGATCGCGGACACACACATGCGATCACATAGAACAATGCGTCTGGCATCCCAGGCCTCTTCTTCTTTCATCGTGAACGCGGCACCTCTCATGTGTTAGCGTAGAACTAACTCCCCAAGGTCCGCGATCGCAGACTAAATCATGCGAACGCATAGACCAACTTCCTCAGTCACCCAAACAATGCTTCGCGATCGTGGACCTTCCCTCACGATCGTGTAGAAGGAAACCAGAATAAGACATAACAGCATTCATACAAATCCAACAATGAGCCGAACATGATCCGAATCATACTCAAGCCCCCCCGAACTCCATCCAAACATATCAGCACATCCTAAAGCATCATACAAACTTAGTCGAATCCTCAAATCACATGAAGCAACATCGAAAAACATGAATCGTACCCAACTCAAGCACTATTGAACTTTGAACTTCTAAAACCAATGCCGAAACACACCAAATCAACTCCGATTGACCTAAAATTTTGCACACAAGTCTTAAATGACACAATGGACCTATTTCAGCTCCCGGAACCAAAATCCAAGCCTGGTAACAACAAAACAAACTCTCAGTCAAACTTCTCAACTTTCGCCAATTCAAGCCAAAATGGCCTATGAACCTCCAAGTCAAAATTCGGACATACTCCTTAAGTCCAAAAGCTATCAGAACTATCAAAAATCCATTCTGGAGTTGTTTATCCATAAGTCAAAATCCAGTCAACTCTATCAACTTAAGCTTCCGACCTTGGGACTAAGTGTTCCAATTCATTTTGAAACATACCTGGAACCAAACCAACCGCCTCGCCAACTCACATAGCCACAAATGAACATAGAATAAGCAATAAATGGGGAAACGATGCTACAATACTCATAACGATTGGTCGGATCGTTACATTCTCCCCCCTCTTAAACAAACGTTCGTCCTTGAATGGGTCTAGAATCATACCTAGAGCCTCAAATAGTTGTGGATAGTTGCTCTGCATCTCCTGCTCAGTCTCTCAAGTAGCCTCCTCGACTGGCTGACCTCTCCACTGTACTTTCACTGAAGCTATATACTTTGATCTCAACTTTCGAAACTGCCAATCCAAACTAGCCACCGACTCCACATCATAAGTCAAATCTCCATCTAACTGAATTGTGCTCATGTACAAACTATGAGACGAATCACTGAAATACTTCCGGAGAATGGAAATATAAAACACTAGGTGAACACTCAATAGACTAGGTGGCAATGTAAGCTTGTAGGCCACCTTTCCAATCCTCTCAAGCACATCAAAAGGGCCAATATACTGAGGACTCAACTTTCCCTTCTTCTTGAACCTCATAACACCTTTTATGGGTGAAACTCTGAGCAATACATTCTCTCCCACCATCAAGGCAACATCACAAACCTTCCGATCAGCGTAACTCTTCTATCTAGAATGTGCCGTGAAAAGCCAATCCTGAATCAACTTGACCTTTTCCAAGCATCTTGAAGCAGATCCGTGCCCAACAGCCTAGCCTTCGCCCGCTCAAACCACCCAAGTGGAGATCGACACCGCCTCCCATATAAGTCCTCGTACGGAGCCATTTGAATACTTATTGTAGCTGTTGTTGTAGGCAAACTCTGCAAGCGGTAGAAAGTGATCCCAAGAACCCCTGAAATCTATGACACGGGCGCGTAGCATATCCTCCAATATCTAAATGGTGCGCTCTGATTGTCTGTCCATTTGAGGGTGATATGATGTACTCAACTCAACTCGTGTTCCTAAATCTCGTTGCACTACTCTCTAAAAATGCGATGTGAACTGCGTGCCCCAATTGGAAATAATGAACTCCGACACACCATGAAGGAAAATAATCTCGCGGATATAGATCTCAACCAAACACTATGAAGAATAAGTAGTCCCAACTTGAATAAAATGCGCGAACTTAGTCAACCGGTCCACAATCACCCAAATAGCATCAAATTTCTTCAAGGTCTGTGGGAGTCCAACAACCAAGTTCATGGTGACACGCTCCCATTTCCACTTATGAATCTCAAGCCTTTGAAGAAAACCGCCCGGCCTCTGATGCTGGTACTTCACATGCTGATAGTTCAAGAACCAAGCTACAAACTCCACTATATATTTATTCATTCTCTTCTACCAATAGTGATGCCTCAAGTCCTGATACATCTTAGTGGCACCCATATGAATGGAATATCGCAAACTGGGGGCCTCCTCAAGAATTAACTCAAGTAACCTATCCACATTGGGCACACAAATCGGACACTGCATCCGCAATGCCCTATCATCTCCAATAGAAACCTCCTTGGCATCACCATGCTGAACTATGTACTTAAGGACAATAAAATAGGGGTCATCATACTGACGCTCTCTGATGCGCTCATATAAAGAAGACCGGGAAACCAATCAAGCTAGCACTCGACTGGGCTCTGAAACATTTAACCTCATGAACTGATTGGCCAAGGCATGAACATTAGATGCAAATGGTCTCTCACCAATAGGAATATATGCAAGGCTACCCATACTCATCGCCTTTCTACTCAAGGCATCGGCCATCACATTGGCCTTTTCGAGATGATACAAAATGGTAATATCATAGTCTTTTAACAGCTCCAACCATCTTTGTTGCCTCAAATTTAGATCCTTTAGCTTGAACAAGTGTTGTAGACTGTGATGATCTATAAATACCTTACAAGACACACCATAGATATAATGCCTCCAAATCTTCAATGCATGGACAATGGCTGCCAACTCTAAATTTTGAATGGGGTATTTCTTCTCATGGGGCTTCAACTGGCGTGAAGCATAAGCAATCACTCTACCCTCCTGCATCAAGACACACCCAATACCAATCTAAGAAGAATCATAATACAATGTATATGAACCTGATGCTGAAGGCAAAACCTGAACTGGAGTTGTGGTCAAGGCAGTCTTGAGCTCCTGAAAGCTCTCCTCACACTCATCAGACCACCTGAATGGGGCACCCTTCTGGGTCAATCTAGTCATTGGTGCAGCAATGGACGAGAAACCCTCCATGAAGCGGCGATAATATCTGTCCAAGCCAAGAAAACTCTAAATCTCAGTAGCTGAAGACGATTTGTGCCAACTCTAAACTGTATCAATCTTCTTTGGATCTACTTTGATACCCTCACTAGACACCACATACCCCAAGAATGCCACAGAATCAAGCCAGAACTCATACGTGGTGAATTTAGCATGAAGTTTCTCTTCCCTCAACGTCTATTGTACAATTCTCAGATGTTGTGCATGCTCCTCCTGGCTACGTGAGTACACCAGGATATCACCAATGAATACTATGACAAACGAATCAAGATATGGATAGAATACATTGTTCATCATATGCATAAATGTTGTTGGGGCATTGGTAAGCCCAAAAGACATCACAAGGAATTCGTAATGATCATAGCGGTTCCTGAATGCCTTCTTTAGAATATCAGAGTCCTGAATCTTCAACTGGTGATACCCATACCTCAAACAAATCTTAGAGAACACTCTAACTCCCTGAAGCTGGTCAAATAACTCATCAATGTATGGCAAAGGATACTTATTCTTAATTGTAACTTTATTTAACTGTCTTTAATCAATATGCACCGGCATATAACCATCCTCTTCTTAACAAACATAACTGGTGCACCCCAAGGCCATACACTAGTCCTAATGAAACCCTTATCAAGAAGCTCTTGAAGTAGCTCTTTCAATTCCTTTAACTCTGCTAGTGCCATACTATATGGAGGAATAAAGATGGGCTGAGTGCCCGACACCAAGTCAATACCATAATCAATGTGCCTATCGGGTAGCATTCCCGGCAGGTCTGCAAGAAATACATCTGGAAAGTCTCTTACTACTGGAACAGATTCAATCGTAGGAGTATCAGCAACAAAATCCCTCACGAAGGCCAAATATGCCAAGAATCCCCTCCAAACCATCCGTTAGGCCTTTAAATATGAAATCACTCTACTGGGAACATAGTCCAGAGAACCTTTCCACTCAATCCTAGGCAATTTTGGCATCACCAACGCCACGGTCTTAGCTTGACAATCCAAAATAGCATGACATGGGACAACCAATCCATGCCAAGAATCACATCGAAATCGACCATACTAAGCAGTAAGAGATCCACTTTCATCTCCAATCCCCCAATAGTTACCACACGCGACCGGTATACATGGTCCATAATCATAGAATTACCCGCCAGTGTAGACACACGAACAGGTGTAACTAAGGAATCACGGGGCATATCCAAATAATGAGTAAAATATGATGATACATATAAATAAGAGGAACAATAGTCAAATAATATGGAAGAATCCATGTGGCATACTGAAACAATACCTATAATCACTATGTCAGAAGAAATGACCTCTGGCCTGGCGGGAAAAGCATAGCATCGAGCCAGACCGCCACTTGATCGGCCTCCCCCTCTAGGGTGACCTCTAGCTACCTGAGCCCCACCCTGAGCTGGCTGAGTGGGTGGTGAAGTAACTGCTGTGGAAGTCATAGCCTGACCTCTCTGCTAAACTGGACATCCCAAATGACGGGGACAATGCCTCCACACATGTCCAAATTCCCCGCACTCGAAGCAACTCAAATCCATCAATGGCGGCGGGACCTGATTCGGACCCCGAGAATGTGAATAACTACTAGAAGGACCTGGTACCGATGAACACTGAACTGATGGAGCACGAGTGGGACTATAAGGATGACCCCTGCTGTGGTGGGAATGTCATCCAGATGAGGCACAGCTAAAACTACTAGAACCACGAGGCCTCTTGGCCTCCCTCTCCTCACGCTCCTCACTACAAAAATGCTCTAGGCGTCTAGAAATATCAACCATCTTGTCAAATCTAGCACTTCATGAGATCTCCCGAGTCTTTACGAAGCGCGGTCCATAGTTGAGGCCATCAATGAACCTCCTAATCCTGTCCCTCTCTGTGGGAACTGATGTTCGGCCAAAAACATGTATTTTTGTATATGAATCGCCTCACATTTTGCTCTATTCTTTATTGTTCTAATATGTAATTTCAATGAGTTGAGCTAATATTTTGATATTTATATGTGTAGGAATCAATTGAAAGTGATTTGGAAGTTTAGCGTGCAAAATAAAGTAAAAACGGAAGAATTTGGAGGAAGTACGTGTTTGGTGCCCAGGTTTGCACCAGGCACCAACCAAAACACCATTGATAACAAGCTAAAAATTTTAGTGTCCAGTTCCACACCAGGCGCCAAGCGAGACGCTGAAGGGCGGATTTCATCCTAATTCGGCTGGGACTTGGTGATTTCAACCATACACGCCTCCAACTTGTATAAAATGGGTTCTAAACCTAATTGGGGGAGGGGATCTAACAAATATTGAAGGATAATTAACGTGGGGGAACGCAAACCACGTTTGGAGGAAGCTTTCAACTAGTTTTTCTTCTCTTCTCTTCCTTTAATCTCATAGTTTATTAGTTTTAGAGTTGTGGGTGCTACATGAACGTTGTGGTTTGAATCTTAGATTGTTCTTATTATTCTATAATATTGATTTATTTATTCAGTCTTGCTCTTAATTATTTGATTTCTTGATCACCAATTGAATACTATCTATGAATCTAGGATTGAACTCGGGAGAGGGAATTCTAGATTGCATATAAGATTGAGTAGAGCAAGATCTTGAACCTGAGTATCGGGAATGGATTTATGGTTAGGATAGGAATATACCTAATCTCCTTGCTTAATTACCATACGGGAATTATTAATGCATTCTTGTTAATCCTAATTTTATAGGAATATAGGCATTAGGTTAGCTTGAATAGGCGAGTAGTACTTGAGAAGAATACTACGAGTAATATTAACCCTACCAACTTATAAACCAGATAAACTAATTAGATAATTTAAGTGGAAGACTCAACAGGATTGTTAGCTAACCCATAGCTCTGGAATATTCTCTACCATTGAATTCGTCTTTTAGCTTGCCGAGTTGTTTCTTTTAATTTCTTAGTTTGCTACTCAAGATTAGTTGTAGTTAAATAATCACACTTTAGGAAATCACTTGAATAGATTAATTGTCTTTTTTTAATTTAGTAAATAGTTAATCACTAGTCCCTGTGGGTACAATATCTGGGCTTATAATCCTATATTACTTGTACGACCATGTATACTTGCGTGTGCGTTTGGGAGCAACAAGTTTTTGGCGCCGTTGCCGGGGACTTAGAAATTAATTATTTTACTAGATTAGATTTTTACTTTTGTTCTATTCAATTTTTTTCTTTTAATTTTAGCTTAGTTTAATATTTTATTATCTTTGTTGATATGGCATCTTGGAATGAGGATTGGTCGAATATTGGTTATTCTTATTTTGGTGATCCATGTCCATACTGTGGAGGACTACCCTTGTGGCAAAATTTTGAATCTCAATCTTATGAGTGGAATTTTTGTAATGTGTGTGGTTGTCAAGGTGGCCATTGGGATGGTTGTCCTAATTCCTTTTATCCTTCTTTATGCCCCTATTATGATGATTCTATTAATGTTTGTGAGTTTGACAGAAACTTTAAAGTGGAGGATATGCAACGTGTTGCCTGTATTATGGACATGGTGAGGCAAGTATCTGAACAACATGATAAAAATCAAAAGGCTATACAAAGAAATAGTGTAGCAATCATGAGAATGAAGGCCGAGGCGAAAGAATTGGCTAAAGAGAGCAAGTTCCCATAAGAAGGTAATTTTGAAAAGGGAGATATAGCGAACCAATCTTGACTAGAGAAACAAGATCAGCTAATAAAATTTCTTGGGGTTCTACGTAATAGTCTTTCAAATATGGAAAAAAACAGTTGATAGAAGGAAGAATTGAGCCTAGGCAAGAGATAGACCAAGTTGGCTCAGATATCCATGACTTGCAGGCTCAATTGAATAAAAAGGTTGAGACGTATGATGCCATACAACCCATTGTTGTAGATACTAGCCAACTTATGGAGCAAGAAGAGGAATTCCAACTATTCGACCAAAATTTTGTTGATGATGCTAAGGTTGACGAAGTGTGTAAAAGTGAGGATGTTAAAAGTGAAGCGATTCTAGAATTGGAGTGCATTGGACCTCATTCAAACCACTTTTCAACATTGTGTTTGGTTGGTGACATAAGAATTTTTCCATTCGAGCATATGGAGGAGTCAATAGATGGGGAACAAAGTGCAAATATTCTGAAATTTGCGATGCCAATGAGACAAAATGACATCCTTCACTTAAAGGTCAAGAAGTGCAGGATGGGACATTATTTGCTTGGTTCTTTTGAATTCGTAGCACCACCCTAGAATCATAATTGCAAGCTTGAAGTAAATTTATGGGCGCAATTCATATCCTCAAAGCGGAAAGAAAAGTGGTGAAAGTGATGGCGTCGTGCCGCGACGTTAAATCAAGCGCTTGTTGGGAGGCAACCCAACTCTACTATTTTTTAATTCTTTTTTTGTGTTATTTTTGTAGTGTTGTTTTTGTGTTTGTAGGAGTAGGAGCATGTAATTAAAGCCAATAAGCATGTGCAACACCGAGCAGGTGGTTGGAACGAAGTGTGGGGTGCCCGCACAAAGAACCGTACCTAGGAGAAGTCTGAGTATCCCGTGAGCTGCTAAAGCTTTTGCCTTTGGCCTACTAGGGAGTCTTTGTTACCCTCTTGTTATTTACCGTGTGCATTGAGGACATTGCATAATTTTTACTGTGGGGTGAGGAGATTGTCTAAGTGATTTTGTTTCTGTGCTATCCTTTCTTTATTGTAGAATTCTTTCTTCGTGTAGTGATTTTTGTAAAATTTTTAAAAATTTTTAAAAATTAAAAAAGAAAAACAAATATTTCAAAAATAAAATAAAAAATTTGACTTTCGACGATGAATCTCTTAGGCGGTTTTCTTGAGGGATTAAAGTCTAACCAAAAAATAAATTGAAAAATTGAAAAATCCAAAAACATGTCTTTTATTTGCCTTTAGGTTGTAATAATTCCCCGTGGTTTTTCTTTGTACCTTGGTTATTTTTCATGGGATGTAGTTTGAACCGGGTAGTAGTTTGTTTTTTAGAGTAGGACTTAGGGAAAAAATGGAAGAAGATTCCTAGGCGCCCTTGACTTGTTTGATAGTAACATATTTAGGCTTTTGCATGTGTAGTATCTTTCCTATGTGTTTAAGTTGAGCATGATGCCTGTATAGATTGGATAACATGTTTTGTGACGCATATGTCTCTTTTACTTGACCATTATTCACTTTGTGCTTAATGCTTAATATCTCATGGCTCCGTGAAGACTTGCATTATCTGAGAGTCCGAATGAAACCGTCCTTAGTGAGTCATGTGTCGTGTGTGGTTTAGGTAGTAAAGTTTAGGTTGCTTGAGGACGAGCAATAGTTTAAGCGTGGGGTGTTGATGTTCGGCCAAAAGCATGTATTTTTGTATATGAATCGCCTCACATTTTGCTCTATTCTTTGTTGTTCTAATGTGTAATTTCAATGAGTTGAGATAATAATTTGATATCTGTATGTGTAGGAGTCAATTGGAAGTGAGTTGGAAAGTTAGCGTGCAAAATAAAGTAAAAACGGAAGAATTAGGAGGAAGTACGAATTTGGTGCTCGGGTTCGCACAAGGTGTTGATACCCAATTTTTTTCTCATATTTTATAAAATATTCTATATATTTTTTAAATATCATTTTCCATCGTGAATCAATTTACAAGAATCATATAAGTATTTTCTGTAAATTTCCATAATTTTAAAAGTTTTAAATCTAATTTTCTTGTATTTAAATTGTTCAAATATTTATTAGTTATCCTTCAAACTATTTTGGGGTGATTCAATCATCCAAATTAATTATTTATACCCACATGCATGCCCTATAATATTTTAATAGAATTACGTTTTCATTTTACACTATTTATACATTATTTGCATTAGTAGCCTATACTTTAACAATTAATTGCATTTACTATTTTATTTGGGTCTAAATAACATTTCTTATGTTTTACAATCTTTAGCTATTATTTTAAAAAGATTAAATTGCATAAGTAGTATTTCTATATTTATTTAGTAATTTTATTAATTTATTTCTTCCTTAATTTCTTTTATTTAAATCTGGCCCAAATTAGGCCAATTTTCGGACCCAAACTACCAGCCCAGACCTCAAAACCCTTGGCCCAATCCCCCAGCCCAAACCAATACACCCTTTTAATCTAACCCGGTCGCGACCCGTTAAACCAACCCGCCCCGATCAATTTTTTATCCTAGTCGTTTATCTCTCAAGATCAACGGCCCACAGCTACCCTACCACTTTTAATTACCCAAACTCAAACCCTAATCCCTATTTCCCTAGGACTGCCGCCTCCGAATGCTCTCCACTCTCCTTCTTTATCCAAAGAACCCTAGCTACCTCCCCCTTAAATCCCTTTCCTAATCCTGTTGATAATAGGATTCCTCCATTATTAGCTTACCATATCTATGTTCCTCCGCTACTGATCATACGTTTATGGTATTACCTAGGCACTTGCCAAATTTTGGCAAGTGACATCTCCTAAATAGGACTGGAATCGACCTCAATCTTGGAGATTTTGACAATATTTTGTCCATATACATCAAGAAAAGCCCGATTCTTTATACCAGTTGACCGATTTTAAGCACTGAACCCTAACTAGGGTTTGGAGTTCGATTTTTTTTCCTTTCCGGTTATTTTACTGATTACATGTGTATTTTTATTCTTTCCTTGTTTATGTTTGCTTAATTTTCTTTCCTTGTTTACTCGTTTGGTTTAAATATTATATAAACCCCATTTCCCGCTTCCCTTCTAAGGTCTTAACGACAACTGTTACCACTACTATTATTCTCTGTACTCTCATTCTTCAATACTTTTTGCACTCTTGGGTGTGGCCGGTTGAAAGCCAAAGCCACCGGAATTGTCTCTAATTACCTCTCTAGTGCGAGCACTGCTCGGGGCTCGTTCGAAGCTCCTATGTCACGACCTAGAATTCCCACCATCGGTACCGTGATGGCGCCTGATATTTTACTTACTAGGAAAGCCAACGTTAGAATAATTTTTATCCATTTTTAACCAGTCAAATTAACGGATACCAATTAAACTGCAATAACTGCAATAGAACTTAAATAGAGTATGAAAAACCATAACAATCGCAATATCTAGATACAATCCCAGAACTGGTGTCACAAGTGCACGAGCGACTAGAATAATACAGATAATGGTCTGAATGAAAGTAAAACTGACAGAAATGAAATAAACATCTAGGATAAGGTAGAAGGGGACTTCAGGGCTGCGAACGCCAAGCAGTTGTACCTCAAGTCTCCAATCCGGCAATTAATCCGAGCAATCTACTGATCGTCGCTAGGACCGAATCCAAAATATGCACAATAAATGCAGAGTATAGTATGAGTACAGCCCACCCCATGTACTCTGTAAGTGTCGAGCCTAACCTCGACGAAGTAGTGACGAGGCTCAGGCGGGTCACCTACAATAACCTGTATGCAGTATAATGATAATAACAGGAAATAAACGCGAGAAAAAGCAAGGCAGTTAACACCAGTACTCAGAATCTGGTATGAAAGCACCGAAAGCTAACACAATACAACAAATAATAAAAAAACACATAATCTGTTGTGGCGCGCAACCTGATCTCACCGTACAAATACAATCCTCCATTATTCCACCATATCAATAACAAGAATAACATATAAAATCCGTTGTCGCGCGCAACCAGATCCCACCATATAATCTGAATTAATATAATAATCCTCCCTTATTCCACCATATCAAAATCACATATAAAATATGTTGCGACGTGCAACCTGATCCCACCATATCAATATCAATCCTCTCTTATTTCACCCGTTGCGGAGCGCAACCCGGTCCATAAGCAAAATCAATAAGTGGAATCAATTTAACAGCTTAAATCACAAGAATCTCTACGATGAAAGAAATAGGAAAGCAAAGCCATAAAGGAACCTCGTACCATTTCAAGGAATGCTATAATTAATACAAAGCAACAAGGCAGACTAAATACATGACAATTAAAATGTACAAGTAAGACAATTAAGGCAAGTAGCAATTAATCATGGAAGCATGGAAAAAGCGAGAATTATAATACGAGAGAAATAAGTAACAAGTAGCAAGTTAAGGCATAGAAAGCAATTAAAGCATGTAACAATTAAGACATGGAATAAAATAATTAATGAAATACAGGAAAGCATGAAAACAAGTATTTTGACTCGGCGTATACACACTCGTCAACTGGCATATACGTCGCTACACATGTAATTCACATAGAACATAACTCGAGGGTTCCTAATTCACTCAAATCCAGTTTAGACCCAACACTTACCTCGCTCCGCAGGTAAATCAAAGCTCCACTGGGGCCTTTCCTCTAAAATCCGCCTCCAAACCAATCAAATCTAACTAAAATCGACTCAATAGAATCAAATAATGCTCAATCAATTATAATGCATAAAGTTAAGGTCTTTATACTTTTTCCCAAAAAGTCAACAAAAGTCAACCTCAAGTTCGCTTGGTCAAATCCCGAGATTTGGACCAAAACTCGAGATTGGGATTAAAACACGATTACCCATTCACCCCCAAGCCCGGTAATGTAATTTATTTCGAAATTCGACCTCAATTCGAGGTCTAAATCCCAAATTTACAAAAATCCCTAATTCTACCCAAATCCCAAATTTCTACCATAGAAATCCTAGATTTAATGCTGAAAACACTTGAAAAGTAAAGGGTAATTGAAAGGAAATAGATTAAAGTTGCTTACCAATGAATTTAGGAAGAAAAGCTCTTGGAAAAATTGCCTCTAGGGTGTTTAGGGTAGAGAGTTTTAAAGAAATGACCTAAATCCTATTTTCCCCCACTTTTACTAGTTGCAGATGTTCGCAATTGCGAACATTGCAAATGCGAGAATGAGGTCGCAAATGTGAACCCTTCTCAGAAGGTCAGTCATCGCAAATGCGATGTTTTGGTCGCAAATGCGAACCCGCGCCACTCGCAAATGCGGACCATTCCTTCGCATATGTGAAGGTAGCCCAGTACACACTGAGTCGCAATTGCGATTCTGCCTTCGCAAAAGCGGCAACAGCAGTTTCGCAAATGCGAACAATTTCCTTGCAATTGCGAGTCCAGCCCAGTCAACCTATGCTCACAAATGCGAAATATTCTTCGCAAAAACGAGGCTCGCATTTACAACCAGACCTCACAATTGCAAGATCTGCAGGCAACACTAGAAACGAAAATGCATTAGCTATTCTTCTAAGTCAAAAATCACAGCGTAGTCTATCCGAAATTCCCTTGGGCTCCAAACTAAACATGCACAGAAGTGTAATAACATCATACAAACTTTCTCGCACAATCAAAACACCAAAATAACACTTAGAACTATAAATCGGACAATAAAACATATGAAATTTTCAAAGAAACTTAAGAACTTTCAATTTTTCAACCGGACGTCCGAATCACGTCAAATCAACTCCATTTTGCACCAAAATTTACAGACAAGTCATAAATATTGAAATGAACCTACACCAAGTTCCAAAACTGTTATCCGAACCCGGTAGCACAAAGTCAACCTATGGTCAAACTTAGAAATTCTTTATATCTTTAAACTTCTAGTTTTCAACAATTTACGTTATATCAAGCTAGGGACTTTCGAATTTGATTCTGGGCATATGCCTAAGCCCCAAATCACGATACAGACCCACCGGGACCGTGAAAGCACTAATCTGGGTCTGTTTAAACAAAATGTTAACCGTAGTCAACTCAAATGAGTTTTAAGGCACTATTTCATATTTTTATTAATTTTCTCATAAAGACTTTTCGAAAAAAGGACATGGACTGGGCACCCAAATCGAGGAAGGCTAAACAAAGTTATTCGAGGTCTCGAAACACAGAAATGAAGGTTAAAACTGAATATGACCTATCGGGTCATCACATTCTCCACCTCTAAAACAAACGTTCGTCCTCGAACGGACATAGAAAAGTACTTGGACTGGTGAAAAGGTATGTATATCTACTCCGTATGTCCGACTCGGACTCCCACGTGGCTGCCTCGATCGGCTGACCTCTCCACTGCACTTGAACTAAAGGATAACTCTTAGACCTCAACTGTCGGACCTGCCGGGCTAGAATAGCTACCGGTTCCTCCTCATAAGTCAAATTCTTGTCCAATTGGACTAAGCTGAAATCTAACACATGGGACGGATCACCGTGATACTTCAATAGCATAGACATATGGAACACCGGATGGACTACTGATAAGCTAGGTGCCAATGCTAGCCTGTAAGACACTTCACCCACTCTATCGAGAATCTCAAAAGGTCCGATATACGTAGGGCTTAACTTGCCCTTCCTTACGAACCTCATCACACCCTTCATGGGTGAATCCCGGAGCAATATCCTCTCTCCAACCATGAATACAACATCACCAACTATACAGTCGGCATAACTCTTCTGCCTAGACTGAGCTGTACAAAGTCGATCCTAAATAATCTTGACCTTATCCATGGCATCCTGAACCAAATCAGTACCCAACAACCGAGCCTCTCCCAGCTCAAACCAACCAACTGGAGAACGACACCACCTCTCATATAATGCCTCGTAGAGAGCCATCTAAATGTTCGACTAGTAGCTGTTGTTGTAGGAAAACTCCGCAAGCAATAAGAACTGATCCCAAGAACCGCCAAAATCCATAACACAAGCGCGAAGCATATCCTCTAATATCTTAATAGTGCGCTCGGACTGCCCATCTATCTAGGGGTGAAATGTTGTACTCAACTCAAACCGCGTGCCCAACTCAGGTTGTATGACCCTCCAGAAGTGTGAGGTGAGCTACGTACCTTGATCAAAGATGATAGACAAGGGCACACTGTGAAGATGGACGATCTCGTAAATGTAAATCTCAACTAACCGCTATGACGTATAGGTAACTTCCACTGGAATAAAATGTGCCGACTTGGTTAACCTATCCATAATTACCCATATCGCATCGAACTTCTTCTGAGGCAGTAATAGTCCAACAACAAAATCCATAGTGATACGCTCCCATTTCCACTCAGAAATCTCTAGCCTCTAAAGCAAACCACCAGGCCTCTGATACTCGTACTTAACTTGATGACAATTTAGACACTAAGCTATATATGCAACTATATCCTTCTTCATTCTCCTCTACCAATAATGTTGCCGCAGGTCCTGATACATATTGGCTGCACCTGGGTGAATAGAATACCAGGAAATGTGTGCCTCCTCAAGAATAAACTCACGAAGCCCATCTACATTGGGCACACAAATACGACCCTGCATCCGTAAAACCCCATCATCTCCAATAGTAACCTGCTTGGCACCACCGTTCCGCACCGTGTCCTTAAGGACAAAAAAATGGGGATCATCATACTGACTCTCCCTGATGCGCTCATACAAGGAAGAACGAGAGATTGTGCAAAGCTAGAACATGACTAGGCTCTGAAATATCTAACCTCACAAACTAATTGGTCAAAGCCTGAACATTTGCAACAAGCAACCTCTCACCAATTGTAATATATGCAAGGCTACCCATACTCACAGCCTTTCTACTCAAGGCATCGTCCACCGTATTGGCCTTCCTGGGATGATACAAAATGGTGATATCATAGTCTTTCAACAGCTCCAACCACCTCCTCTGCCTCAAATTGAGATCTTTTTGTTTGAACATATATTGTAGACTCCGATGATCCGTGAATACCTCGCACGACACACCTAAAGATAGTGCCTCCAAATATTCAGTGCATGAACAATGGCTGCCACTTCTAAGTCATGGACAAGGTAATTCTTTTCATGAACCTTCAACTACCGCGACTTGTATGCAATCACCCTGGCAGCCTGCATCAATATTGCACTGAGTCCATTATAAGATGCATCACAATACACCGTGTAGGATCCTGAACCTGTGGGTAACACCAACACTGGCGCAGTAGTCAAAGTTGTTTTGAGCTTCTGAAAGCTCAACTCACACTCGTCCGACTATCTGAATGGGGCACCCTTCTAGGTCAATCTAGTCAACGGGGCTTCTATGGATGAAAACCCTTTCACGCAGTGATAATAACCCTCCAAACCCAAGAAACTCCGGATCTTTGTAGCTGAAGTAGGTCCAGGGTTGTTCCGAATTGCCTCGATCTTCTTACGATCCACTTTTATGCCCTTTGCCAATAGAACATGACCCAAAAAGGCAATTGAGTCTAACCAAAACTCGCACTTTGAAAACTTGGCATATAACTGACTATACCTCAGAGTCTGAAGTACAATCTGGAGATGTAGCTCGTGCTCCTCTCGAGTGCGGGAGTAGATCAAGATATCATCAATGAACACAATCACAAAGGAATCCAAATAGGGCTTGAGCACCCGCTTCATCAAATCCATAAATGTTGTTGGGGCATTTGTTAACCCAAATGATATCACTAGGAACTCATAATGCCCGTAACGAGTCCGAAAAGCCGTCTTCGGGACATCAGATGCCCTAATCTTCAACTGATAGTAGCTAGACCTCAAATCAATCATCGGAAACATTTTGGTACCCTGAAGCTGATCAAATAGGTCATCCATCCTTAGCAACAGATACTTGCTCTTGATAGTGACTTCGTTCAACTGTTGATAATCTATACACATCCTCATCGATCCAACTTTCTTCTTCACAAACAACATAGGTGCACCCCAGGGTGAGACACTACGCCTAATGAAGCCCTTATCAAGCAAATCTTGCAACTGCTCCTTCAACTCTGGCGGGGCCATACCATATGGTGGAATAGAAATGGGTTGAGTGCCCGAAGCCAAATCAATACAAAAGTCAATATCTTTGTCGGGTTGCATCCCTGGCAGATCTGTAAGAAACACCTCTAGAAACTCACGAACAACAGATACTGAATCCATGGAAGGAACCTCCGTACTAGAATCACAGACATAGGACAAATAAGCTAGACATCCCTTCTTGACCATATGTCGAGCCTTCACATAAGAAATAACTTTGCTGGTAGAGTGGCCAGGAATCCCTCTCCACTCTAAACGAGGCAACCCCGGCATGGCTAAGGTCACCGTCTTGGCGTGACAGTCCAATAGGGCATGATAAGGTGGCAGCCAATCCATACCCAAGATAACATCAAAGTCTACCATATCAAGAAGTAGAAGATCTATGCTAGTCTCAAGACTCCCAATAGTAATCACACACGAGCCATAGACACAATCTACAACAATAGAATCTCCCACAGGCATGGACACAAACACAGGGGCACTCAAAGAATCACGAGGCATAACCAGATATGAAGCAAAATAGGATGACACGTAGGAATAAGTAGAGCCCAGATCAAATAGAACTCAAGCAACTCTATGGAAAACTAGAACAATATCTGTGATAACGGCGTCAGATGACTCGGCCTCAGGTCTAGCTAAAAAAGCATAAAATCAAGGTTGGGCTCCACCACTCTGAACTATGTCTCTAGGATGGACTCTAGCTGGCTGGCTCCACCTCTAATGGCCTGACCTCCACCTCTAACGGCCTGACCCCCACCTCTCGCTGCCAGACCCCTGCCCCTAGCTAGCTAAGCGGGCGGTGGAGCAACCAATGCTGGAACCATGGCATGAGAACTCAGTTGTGGCATGCCACCCAATAATCTCGGACAACACCTCCTAATGTGAAAAGCACCCCCACACTCAAAACACCCATCCTGCTGTTGTGGCAGCTGAAGCTGAGGCTAACCCGAATATGATACATAACCAAGGTGATAGCTCTGAATCGGAGGCACACTAATTGGAGCTGATGTTGCACTGTAGGCTGGCTGCTCAAAATCATGCACATAAGGACCATGGCTCCTTGAAGCACTGTGAGATGCATGAAGAATTGACTAAAATGTCCTGGGAGGATGGCCTCTACCAAAAGTACCCTGCCTCCAAATGATGCACCACTGAAACCACCAAAATGACGAGGCCTCTTATCAGACACCTGCCCCCTCTCCTGAACACGAACCATCTTGATCCGTCTAGCAATATCTATAACCGTTTGGAAACATATATCACTCCCTGTCTCCTTGACCATTTGTAGCCTAATAGTGTAAGTGAGCCTATCAATAAGTCTTCTCACTCTCTCCCTCTCAGTAGTGAACACGATAATGACATGGCAAGCTAGCTCCACAAAATAAGTCTTGTACTGCGTAACAGTCATACTACCCTGCTGAAGCCACTCAAACTGCCTACGGTAATCCTCTCTCAGAGTGACAGGAATAAACTTCTCTAGAAATAGCTGTGAAAACTGATCCCAAGTAAGTGCAGGCGACCCAGCTGGTCTAGTCAACATATAATCTCTCCACCATCTCTTGGCGGAACCAATCATCTGAAACACTGCAAAATTGACCCCATGGTTCCTCAGAAGATGCACCACTGAAGTGAACTGGAAAGAGCTTGGTAAACTTGTCCAAACTCAACAAAGCCTCAGAAGACATAGCGGGCCTATCACTAGCATGTGCCGCAACAACCGGCTAAACCACCCCAACTGGCGGGGCTGTGGGAGTTTGATACTAGGGAGCCACCTACTATGGGGTATGAGTAGCAGGAGTCTGTGCTCCTGCCCCAGCCTAAGAGATGGTTGGTGCCACCGGGAAGGTACCGGTCTGGGCCATACTCTCCATAAGGCCCACCGTATGGACTAGAGCATCCTAAAGCACTGGAGTGGCTATGAACCCCTCTGGGACCCGAGCTGGTTCGATGGGTACAGTCTGAGGCGGAACCTCCTCCTCAAAATCTACCTGAGGCTCTACTGTGGGTGTTGCTGCTCGTGCTCTAGGTTGAGCTCTGCCTCTACCTCGGCCTCTGGCGTGACCTCGGCCTCGACCTATGCCCCTAGTGGGAGTTTCCACCAGGGGCTTCGGCTGCTGTCTGGCTGTAGATGCAGTGCGTGTTCTCGTCATCTGTGAGAGAACAAGAATAGAAGTGTTCAATCATCAATGATAGAATAAAATCGCACGATAGAGAAGAATAGAAGTGAAATTATTCCTAAACTATATAGCCTCTGGAAGATAAGTATAGACCTCTCTGTACCGATCCTCCAGACTCTACTAAGCTTGTTCTTCACTTGAAACACCTAGGTAACCTAGTGCTCTGATACCAACTTGTCATGACCCGAAATTTCCCCCATCGGGACCGTGACGGTGCCTAACATTTTACTTGCTAGGCAAGCCAATGTTAGAATAGATTTTAGCCACTTTTAGCCAATAAAATTAACTTATACCAATTAAACTGCAATAACTGCAATAGAACTGAAATAGAGTATGAAAAACCATAACAACATCAATATCTAGATACAATCCCAGAACCGGTGTCACAAGTGCACGAGCGACTAGAAAAATACAGATAATGGTCTAAATAAAAGTAAATCTATCTAAAATGAAATACACATCTAGTATAAGGTAGAAGGGGACTTCACGTCTGCGAACGCTGAGCAGATGTACCTCAAGTCTCCAATCCGGCAATCAATCCAAGAAATCTACTAACCTCCGCTAGGACTGACTCTAAAATCTGCACAAAAAGTGCAGAGTATAGTATGAGTACAACCGACCCCGTGTACTCTGTAAGTGCCGAGCCTAACCTCGACGAAGTAGTGATGAGGCTAAGGCGGGTCATTTACAATAACTTGTATGCAGTATAATAATAACAAGAAAGAAACGCGGGAAAAGTAAGGAAGTTAATTTATGAAAATAAACTCAATCCTCAAAATCAGTAAAGCCAGAAACACTAATACTTAGAATCTCGTATGAAAGCACTGAAAGCTAACAGAATACAACAAAGAATACAAAACACACAATTTGTTACGGCGCATAACTCGATCCCACCGTACAAACACAATCCTCCCTTATTCCACTATATCAATAACATGAATAACATATAAAATCCGTTGTGATGCGCAACCCAATTCCACCATATAATCAGAATCAATATCATAATCCTCCCTTATTCCACCATATCAAAATAACATAAAAAATTCGTTGCGGCGTGCAATCCGATCCCACTATATCAATATCAATCCTCCCTTATTTCCCCCGTTGCAGCGTGCAAACCGATCCATAAGCAAAATCAATAAGTGCAATCAATATAACAACTCAAATCAGAATAATCTCTACGATGAAATAAATAGGAAAGCAAATCCATAAAGGAACCTCATACCCATTCAAGGAATGCTAAAACTAATACAAAGCAACAAGGCAAGCCAAATACATGACAACTAAAATGTACAAGTAAGACAATTAAGGCAAGTAGAAATTAATCATGGAAGAAGCGAGCATTTTAATATGAGAGAAATAAGTGATAAGTAGCAAGTTAAGGCATAGAAAGAAATTAAAGCATGTAACAGTTAAGACATGGAATAAAATAATTAATGAAATACGGAAAAGCATGAAAACAAGTATTTTGACGGCGTATATACACTCGTCACCTCGCATATATGCCGCTACACATGTAATTCACATAGCACATAAATCAAGGGTTCCTAATTCTCTCAAATCAAGGTTAGACCCAACACTTACCTCACTTCGCAGGCAAATCAAAGCTCAACCAGGGCCATTCCTCTAAAATCCCCCTCCAAACCAATCGAATATAACCCAAATCAACTCAATAACATGAAACAATGCTAGGGAAATCAATTACAATACATAAAGTTAAGGTCTTTACACTTTTTCCGAAAATGTCAACAAAAGTCAACCCCAAACTCGCTTGGTCAAAACTCAAGATTCGGACCAAAACCCGATTACCCATCATCCCTTGAGCCCGGTTATGTAATTAGTTTCGAAATCTGACCTCAATTCAAGGTCTAAATCCCAAAGTTACAAAAATCCCTAATTCTAATCAAATCCCTAATTTCTACCATGAAAATCCTAGATTTAATGTTGAAAACACTTGAAAAGTAATGCGTAATTGAAAAAAAATAGAATAAAGTTGCTTACCAGTGAATTTAGGAAAAACATCTCTTGGAAAAATTGCCTCTAGGGTGTTTAAGGTTGAGAGTTTGAAACAAATGAGCTAATTCTCATTTTTCTCCTCTTTTACAAGCTGCGGATGTCGCAATTGCGAACACCGCAAATGCGAGAATGAGGTCACAAAGGCGAACCCTTCTCAGAAGGTCAGTCATCGCAAATGCGATGTTTTGGTCGTAAATGCAAACCCATGCCACTCGCAAATGCGGACCGTTCCTTCGCATATGCGAAGGTAACCCAGTACACACTAAGTCGCAATTGCGACTCTGCCTTTGCAAAAGCGGCAGCATTAAGTTTGCAAATGCAAATAATTTCCTAGAAATTGCGAGTCCAGCCCAGCCAACCCATGTTCGCAAATACAAAGTATTCTTCACAAAAGCGAGGCTCATATTTGCGAGCCAGGCCTCGCAATTGCGAGATCTGCAGGCAACACCAGAAACAAAAATGCATTAGTTATTCTTCTAAGTCCAAAATAACTCTGTAGCCTATCTGAAACTCACACGAGCCCCTTGGGATCCAAACCAAACATGCACACAGGTGTAATAACATCATACAAACTCGCTCGCACTATCAAAATACCAAAATAACACCTAGGATTATGAATCGGACAACAAAACAAATAAAACTTTTCAAGAAACTTAAGAACTTTTAATTTTTCAATCGGATGTCTGAATCATGTCAAATCAATTCCGTTTTGCACAAAATTTTGCAGACAAGTCATAAATACTAAAATGAACCTATACCAAGTTCTGGAACCATAATCCGATCCCGGTAGCACTATCATACAAACTCGCTCGCACTATCAAAATACCAATATAACACCTAGGATTATGAATCGGACACCAAAACAAATAAAACTTTTCAAGAAACTTAAGAACTTTTAATTTTTCAACCGGATGTCTGAATCATGCCAATCAATTTCGTTTTGCACCAAATTTTGCAG